>NW_027011617.1:225737-310737 GCF_036934945.1 Oncorhynchus masou masou | reverse complement strand
GGTAGTGAGTGGGTTTAAATGGTAGTGAGTGGGGTTAGATGGTAGTGAGTGGGGTTAGATGGTAGTGAGTGGGTTTAGATGGTAGTGAGTGGGGTTAGGTGGTAGTGAGTGGGTTTAGATGGTAGTGAGTGGGTTTAAATGGTAGTGAGTGGGGTTAGATGGTAGTGAGTGGGGTTAGATGGTAGTGAGTGGGGTTAGATGGTAGTGAGTGGGGTTAGATGGTAGTGAGTGGGGTTAGATGGTAGTGAGTGGGGTTAGATGGTAGTGAGTGGGGTTAGATGGTAGTGAGTGGGGTTAGATGGTAGTGAGTGGGGTTAGATGGTAGTGAGTGGGGTTAGATGGTAGTGAGTGGGGTTAGATGGTAGTGAGTGGGTTTAGATGGTAGTGAGTGGGTTTAGATGGTAGTGAGTGGGGTTAGATGGTAGTGAGTGGGGTTAGATGGTAGTGAGTGGGGTTAGATGGTAGTGAGTGGGGTTAGGTGGTAGTGAGTGGGTTTAAATGGTAGTGAGTGGGTTTAGATGGTAGTGAGTGGGTTTAAATGGTAGTGAGTGGGGTTAGATGGTAGTGAGTGGGGTTAGATGGTAGTGAGTGGGGTTAGATGGTAGTGAGTGGGGTTAGATGGTAGTAAGTGGGGTTAGATGTTAGTGAGTGGGGTTAGATGGAAGTGAGTGGGAATAGATGGTAGTGAGTGGGGTTTAAATGGAAGTGAGTGGGGTTAGATGGTAGTGAGTGTGGTTAGATGGTAGTGAGTGGTAGTGAATGGGTTTAGATGGTAGTGAGTGGGGTTAGATGGTAGTGAGTGGAGTTAGATGGTTATACAAACATCATTATGCCTTCAGTGAGTGGGTTTAGATGGTAGTGAGTGGGGTTAGATGTTAGTGAGTGGGGTTAGATGGAAGTGAGTGGGGTTAGATGGTAGTGAGTGTGGTTAGATGGTAGTGAGTGGGTTTAGATGGTAGTGAGTGGGGTTAGATGGTAGTGAGTGGGGTTAGATGGTAGTGAGTGGGGTTAGATGGTAGTGAGTGGGGTTAGATGGTAGTGAGTGGGGTTAGATGGTAGTGAGTGGGGTTAGATGGTAGTGAGTGTGGTTAGATGGTAGTGAGTGGGTTTAGATGGTAGTGAGTGGGGTTAGATGGTAGTGAGTGGGGTTAGATGGTAGTGAGTGGGTTTAGATGGTAGTGAGTGGGGTTAGATGGTAGTGAGTGGTTTTAGATGGTAGTGAGTGGGGTTAGATGGTAGTGAGTGGGGTTAGATGGTAGTGAGTGGAGTTAGATGGTTATACATACAGCATTATGCCTTCAGTGAGTGGGTTTAAATGGTAGTGAGTGGGGTTAGATGGTTATACATATAGCATTATGCCTTCAGTGAGTGGGTTTAGATGGTAGTGAGTGGGGTTAGATGGTAGTGAGTGGGGCTAGATGGTAGTGAGTGGGACTAGATGGTAGTGAGTGGGGTTAGATGGTAGTGAGTGGGGCTAGATGGTAGTGAGTGGGGCTAGATGGTAGTGAGTGGGGCTAGATGGTAGTGAGTGGGGCTAGATGGTAGTGAGTGGGGTTAGATGGTAGTGAGTGGGGTTAGATGGTAGTGAGTGGGGCTAGATGGTAGTGAGTGGGGTTAGATGGTAGTGAGTGGGGCTAGATGGTAGTGAGTGGGGCTAGATGGTAGTGAGTGGGGCTAGATGGTAGTGAGTGGGGCTAGATGGTAGTGAGTGGGGCTAGATGGTAGTGAGTGGGGTTAGATGGTAGTGAGTGGGGTTAGATGGTTCTATAGGGGTTCTATACACTGTTAACCGATTGATTGTTTTGAAGAAATCTAAGAGTCTCTCCTTTTGATTTCAATGATTCCACCACACAGTGTGTATGGAGGAGACAGGGGTGATATAGACTACACACTGTTAACCCTATATCACCCCTGTCTCCTCCATACACACTGTTAACCCTATATCACCCTTCTCCTCCATGCACACTGTTAACCCTATATCACCCCTGTCTTCTCCATACACACTGTTAACCATATATCACCCCTGTCTCCTCCATACACACTGTTAACCCTATATCACCCTGTCTCCTCCATACACACTGTTAACCCTATATCACCCCTGTCTCCTCCATACACACTGTTAACCCTATATCACCCTGTCTCCTCCATACACACTGTTAACCCTATATCACCTCTGTCTCCTCCATACACACTGTTAACCCTATATCACCCCTTTCTCCTCCATACACACTACACAGTGTTAAACATATATCACCATCTCTCCATACACACTACACACTGTTAACTCTATTTCACTCCTGTCTCCACCATATACACTACACACTGTTAACCCTATATCACCCTGTCTCCTCCATGCACCCTGTTAACCCTATATCACCCCTATCTCCTCCATGCACAATGTTAACCCTATATCACCCTGTCTCCTCCATACACACTACACACTGTTAACCCTATATCACCCCTGTCGACTCTATATCACCCCTTTCTCCTCAATACACACTGTTAACCCTATATCACCCCTGTCAACTCTATATCACCCCTTTCTCCTCAATACACACTGTTAACCTTTTACTGCAGTGGGCTAAATCAGGGTCACACAGAGTGTTTCTTGGTCGTCAAACAAATCTACTTTGAAACAAAAGTATTCACCTCAAACACATGGTTATGGGCTTAACAAAAATAAGACATCTTTACCATGTCAGATATAGAGTTGAAATGTATTACATGTTGAGTTGCATCCCAATATTACACTTGATATACATCACAGAAGACTGAAATATAACAAAACCATTTGACTTAAAAACACCGGATTTTCGCCTTATGAAAAATATGAATAACATTCCACCAATGAGGCCACTAGAGGGCGCTTTTGGTCATTCGACTGCAGGAAAGAGCTACTATATCTCCCCTATCTCCTCCATAGGTAATCTATGTGACCAGGAACCCTAAAGACATCCTGGTGTCCTACTTCCACTTCTCTAAGTTCATGAAGAATCTGGACAGTCCAGAACACTATGACGAGATGCTGGACAAGTTCTTCTGTGGATGGAGTGAGTGCCACTGTTCACCCTCCCCCCATCACATGGCACTTCTTTGGCCAAATTGGCTTCATCAGTGTAACACAATATCATACAAAAACGTAAGCTAATTAACAACTAACACACACTGACTAGCACTTACTGTCTGCTGTCCTATGTGAACCCATCTCTTCAGTGATTGGTGGCTGCTGGTTCGACCATGTCAGAGGATGGTACAACAACCAGGACAAATACAACATCCTGTTCCTCAGCTATGAAGAGATGATCAAGGTAACATGACATTTACACTGATTAACGCTGTATGTACCACTGAATACCTACACCACTGCACTGACCTGTTATAAGATGCAGTAGCCCACATCAATGATGCATCTGATACTACTGCAACAAGTCGTGCAACAGATGTAGTATTACCTGTGGAGTGATCATGATCATGCTGTTTAATCAGCTTCTTAAAATGCCACACCTGTCAGGTGGACGGATTATCTTGGCAAAAGATAAATGCTCTCTAACAGGAATGTAAACAAATGTGTGCACAAAATTTGAGAGAAATAAGTTTTTTGTGCGTATGAAAGATTTCTGGGATTTTTTAAATTTCAGCTCATGAAACATGGGACCATCACTACAAATGGTTTCTATTTCTGTTCATTTTACATGCCATATTGGTTTTATTTCATGTGTCCTGCTACAACAGGACCTGAGATCGGTGGTAGAGCGTCTGGCTGAGTTTGTCGGGAAGAGCCTATCTGATGCAGCTATAGACAGCATAGTGGAGAAAGTCACCTTCAATAACATGAAGAAAGATGACAAGGCCAACTATGACTTCTTGCATGAGATCGTCAATGACAAGAAGAAGGGGAAGTTCCTACGCAAAGGTGAGGAAAAGAAGAAATGTTTAGAGGCTTTATTGTTGAAATTGATACATGAAAAACATGAGTATAGGTTTGCACTGGTATCGTGGGGGGTGGGGGCAGAAAAGAGAGGGGGGTATTTAAGGAGGGTTTCAGAACTTCCTGTCTGAAAGTGAGCCCCCTCGCCCCCTTCCAGTGTCAATGTATCTGAAATACATCAAGCATCGCTTTATCTATTTCATAGCTTTATTGGCTGGTAGACTAGAGGTTAGTGCGTTGGGCCAGTAACCGAAAGGTTGCTAGATCGAATCCCCGAGCTGACAAGGTACAAACCTGTCGTTCTGCCCCTGAACAAGGCAGTTAACCCGCTGTTCCTAGGTCGTCATTGTAAATAAGAATTTGATCTTAACTGACTTGCCTAGTTAAATAAAAGGTTGCATAAAAATAATGAATGAAACAATCTCTCTGTCAGGTACCATAGGAGACTGGAAGAACTCGTTGACGGTGGCTCAGAGTGACCGCTTTGACCAGGTCTATCAGGAGAGGATGAAAGACCTGCCTCTCACCTTCGTCTGGGACATCACAGAGCTTCTGATACAGACACACAGTGGTGGCTCTAGTTTGTATGGCTCCTAGGGCTAACTGTCCCTTGGGCTAACCGTCCCTTCAGTGCCCCCACCCTCCCCCCAAAAAGCATCAATCAGCACTAAATAAATAATTACAACATTTAAAAATACTAAAATAAGACTCATAAATATCAAAAAGAAGTAACAAAGACAAATATAAACAAATTGTAGTATATAAATAAAATTTAAAAGAGAATTGAATTATTACCCTATTGCTAACAAAAACACACAAATAAAACTCAATTGCACCAATCCTATATCACACAAATACACAAAGAGAATAACACACTTATAGAGAAGAGAACCTGATTATTACACTATTGAACTTCAAACAAGAAACACACTCAACTAAATTGCACAACTAATTGCATTACTAATTACATTAGTACTGTACTAAGTTAGAGGTGCACTATTTGATAGATTCCCCGCTCCCCCTTCCTCTGGCTTCCAGTGGGGAGACCTGAGGTCAACCTACCCCCGCCCCCTCCCCATCTCATACTTCTGAGTGGGAGGCCTGCCTAGCTCACTAACTAGAATCAGGGTGCCCACTCCGACAAGGTTAATTTACCCACAGTGCCACATGGTGACATGATATCATTGATGTAATGAGCAAATGAGCGATGGAAAACCGATCATGTCACCATTCAGAATATTATTTTTATATAGTGTGGGCGCCCCATGCTGCCCCCGGCAAGACGCCACCCAGGGCGGCTGCCCATGGCACACACACACACACACACACACAGTCTCTTTCACACACACATGAACACATACTCTCTCACACACACACATTCTCTCTCTCTCTCTCTCTCTCACACACACACATATTCTCTTTCTCTCCAACACACACACACACACACACACACACATTCTCTCTCTCTCTCTCACACACACACACACTCACTCTCTCTCTCACACACACACACATACTCTCTCTCTCTCACACACACACACATACTCTCTTCTCTCTCTCACACACACACACACACATACTCTCTCTCTCTCTCACACACACACATACTCTCTTCTCTCTCTCTCACACACACACACACACACACACACACACACACACACACACACACACACACACACACACACACACACATACTCTCTTCTCTCTCTCTCTCACACACAAACACACATACTCTCTCTCTCTCACACACACAAACACACATACTCTCTCTCTCTCACACACACAAACACACATACTCTCTCTCTCTCACACACACACACACCTTAAATATTATTTCCATGAACTGTTAAATTTAGTTCCACAAATATCCTACTCTTTTAATAATGTGAATAAAAATGAAATATATTCATTTAATTAAAAGACTCATGCAAATATAAATCGGTATAATATACTTCATTACATTAAAATGGAATATTGTAGTAACTTGTGTTTGTGTCTGTTATTAATAAAGACTATAGGTTATTATTCGTTTATTATGGGGAATTACTGTATTATAAGCAATAATCTGTATGCACCTTTATTATTATGATTATTATGTATTGTCCGTTTATTATGGTGAATTAGGTAGTTGAAGTCATACGGTAAAGGGAGACGGGTTGACGTCAGGGTTTGTATTTACATGGATTTACATGGAGTCTACTCTCGTAATTAGCTCCCGTATGGAATGGTTGACATATCGGAAGCCGAGTTTATTCCTGTAAGACCTGAGCCGCAACCGCTCCCCGTCACATACACAAACAACCAACCGGGAATCAGGGAGTGCATTTTTTGGTTTATTTTCTTTAACGGAGAAATAGTCTACAGAGGCTCGAGAGGGAGAACATACGAAAACTCCTTACCGATATGGCTGAGGCGAATATCTCGGTAACAGAGAGCCAGTTTAGGTGCCCTATTTGCCTGGATATCTTGAAGGATCCGGTGTCCATTCCGTGCGGACACACCTACTGCATGGCATGCATGACCTGTTATTGGGACCAAACCGACCTTGGTCACTACAGTTGTCCGCAATGTCGGGAAGAGTTCATACCTCGACCGATGCTACGGCGGAACACGGTGCTACAAGAAGTAGTGGACAAACTCAAACTGAACGAACTGGCTCCGGCGCCGGAGTTGTATCTAGGCGGTGTAGGGGACGTTCCGTGCGACTTCTGCCCGGTTCAGAACAAACTGAAAGCGCTCAAGTCGTGTCTGGTGTGCTTGGCGTCTTTCTGCGAGCTCCACATCTTGCCGCACCGCGACGTGGGGACGTTGCGACGGCATAAACTTGTTGCCGCGGTGGAGAGCTTGGCGGAAAGGCTGTGCGTGCAGCACCGTTTGGGCCTGGAGCATGGCGACGGGGGCGATGCGGTGGAGTGGAGTGGCGACTGTATGCTGTGCGAGTCTGACCAAGAGGAACTGCACAGCATCGACGAGCAAAGGGCGCGGAAACAGGTAATAATCATAATACATGGGACTTATATAGCGCGTTTCAAGGACGCCTACTCATCACTCTGGTGATTAAAACTGATTATAAACAAAGTTGTTTCCTGAAAACACTTGTTGATCTTTCCACCTAGGATCACAAACTGTTAGCCTGGTCCCAGACGTGTTTGTGCTCTTGCCAACTCCATTACACATTGCCAAGCCGAACATTGTTGGGATGACAATGAGAGACAAAGAGTTGGCACCCTAGTTTAAATGTCTATGGTTGGCACAAAACATGCCTGTACCCTGCAGGCTAACAAACTGCCACTATCCCTAACAACTGAATAGAGGATAAATAGCCTATGCAATATGGCAGCCTATGAATATGATTGATTGGGACAGATGACATCCCTCTGCACCAGTTTGATGCAGGTTAGTTACGTCACTGGGAAACACCCCACTGTGCCCCCTCTGCCGTGGTCAGGCTATACTATCTGGGGTATCGCTCCCATAACAGGAGAGTAGGCAGGTGCTGTAGGTGTATGTCACTAAGGGGGCTGTAGTGTTGCTACGCCACTAATGCTGCTCTACTCAGACTGGAGTGCTGCTGACCAAGATTCATTGTCCACTATATAAGTAATTTAATATACACAGAGTGTTCAAACCATTAGGAGCACTGGCTCTTTCCATGACAGACTGACCAGGTGAATCCAGGTGAAAGCTATGATCCCATATTGATGTCACTTGTTAAAGCCACTTCAATCAGTGTAGATGAAGGGGAGGAGACAGGTTGAAGACGGATTTTTAAACCTTGAGACATGGATTGTGTATGGTGTGTCATTCAGAGGGTGAATGGGCAAGACAAAAGATTGAAGTGCCTTTGAACAGGGTATGGTTGTAGGTGCCAGGCACACCGGTTTGAGTGTGTCAAGAACTGCAACGCTGCTGGGTTTTTCCCGCTTTCCCGTGTGTGTCAAGAATGGTCCACCGAAAGGACATCCAGCCAACTTGACACAACTGTGGGAAGCATTGGAGTCAACATGGGCCAGCATCCCTGTGAAGTGCTTTCGACACCAAAAGGGAGTGCAACTCAATATTAGGAAGGTGTCGTATGTCAAGGTGAGTAGATCATTTGTTTCTCTTTCCCTCCCTGCCTGCCATCTCTCTCGTTCCCTTTTCCCTACCCCTTCTTTCCACCTCTCCCTCTCTCTCTCTGTCTCTCTCTGTCTCTCTCTGCCTCTGTCTCTCTCTCTCTCTGTCTCTCTCTCTTTCTCTCTGTCTCTCTCTTTCTCTCTCACTCTGTCTCTCGCTCTGTCTCTCTCTCACTCTGTGTCTCTCTCTTTCTCTCTGTCTCTCTCTCTCTCTCTCTCTCTCTCTCTCTCTCTCTCTCTCTCTCTCTCTCTCTCTCTCTCTCTCTCTCTCTCTCTCTCAGGTTCAGTTGCAGGATTCTCAGAGGTCAGTACAGGGAAGGATCAGGAGTAGAGAGAGGGAGCTGGAAGAGTTTCAACAGAGCATAGAGGCCGTCAAGGTGGGAGACACACAGACACACTCACACACACACACAGAGTGACACTGTAGAGAAGAGACCAGACCAGGAATCAGTGGTGAAGGATTAACAGAATACTGAGAAACGGTCGCCGCAGGATCACAGTACACTTGACAGTGACAGTATCAAAAATATATATTCAATATCATTTACAGAATAATTCACAATTCATGATGCTGCAGCATTATTTTCCTACTGTAGCAAACTGTCAGTGGGTCAAATTAAGGTCCTACATCTTTATTGTCTGGCCATGTTGTCGCTCGCTGTCAGGAGCCAGGCTACTCGCTGTCAGGAGCCAGGCTACTCGCTGTCAGGAGCCAGGCTACTCGCTGTCAGGAGCCAGGCTACTCGCTGTCAGGAGCCAGGCTACTCGCTGTCAGGAGCCAGGCTACTCGCTGTCAGGAGCCAGACTACTCGCTGTCAGGAGCCAGACTACTTGCTGTCAGGAGCCAGGCTACCGCTGTCAGGAGCCAGGCTATTCTCTGTCAGGATCCAGGCTACTCGCTGTCAGGAGCCAGGCTACTTGCTGTCAGGAGCCAGGCTACCGCTGTCAGGAGCCAGGCTACTCGCTGTCAGGATCCAGGCTACTCGCTGTCAGGAGCCAGGCTACTCGCTGTCAGGAGCCAGGCTACTCGCTGTCAGGAGCCAGGCTACTCCCTGTCAGGAGCCAGGCTACTCGCTGTCAGGAGCCAGGCTACTCGCTGTCAGGAGCCAGGCTACTCGCTGTCAGGAGCCAGACTACTCGCTGTCAGGAGCCAGACTACTTGCTGTCAGGAGCCAGGCTACCGCTGTCAGGAGCCAGGCTATTCGCTGTCAGGATCCAGGCTACTCGCTGTCAGGAGCCAGGCTACTTGCTGTCAGGAGCCAGGCTACCGCTGTCAGGAGCCAGGCTACTCGCTGTCAGGATCCAGGCTACTCGCTGTCAGGAGCCAGGCTACTCGCTGTCAGGAGCCAGGCTACCGCTGTCAGGAGCCAGGCTACTCGCTGTCAGGAGCCAGGCTACTCGCTGTCAGGAGCCAGGCTACTCGCTGTCAGGATCCAGGCTACTCGCTGTCAGGAGCCAGGCTACTCACTGTCAGGAGCCAGGCTACCGCTGTCAGGAGCCAGGCTACTCGCTGTCAGGAGCCAGGCTACTCGCTGTCAGGAGCCAGGCTACTCACTGTCAGGAGCCAGGCTACTCGCTGTCAGGAGCCAGGCTACTCACTGTCAGGAGCCAGACTACTCGCTGTCAGGAGCCAGGCTACTCACTGTCAGGAGCCAGGCTACTCACTGTCAGGAGCCAGACTACTCACTGTCAGGAGCCAGACTACTCACTGTCAGGAGCCAGGCTACTCGCTGTCAGGAGCCAGACTACTCACTGTCAGGAGCCAGACTACCGCTGTCAGGAGCCAGGCTACTCGCTGTCAGGAGCCAGACTACTCACTGTCAGGAGCCAGACTACCGCTGTCAGGAGCCAGGCTACTCGCTGTCAGGAGCCAGGCTATTCGCTGTCAGGATCCAGGCTACTCGCTGTCAGGAGCCAGGCTACTTGCTGTCAGGAGCCAGGCTACCGCTGTCAGGAGCCAGGCTACTCGCTGTCAGGATCCAGGCTACTCGCTGTCAGGAGCCAGGCTACTCGCTGTCAGGAGCCAGGCTACCGCTGTCAGGAGCCAGGCTACTCGCTGTCAGGAGCCAGGCTACTCGCTGTCAGGAGCCAGGCTACTCGCTGTCAGGATCCAGGCTACTCGCTGTCAGGAGCCAGGCTACTCACTGTCAGGAGCCAGGCTGCAGCTGTCAGGAGCCAGGCTACTCGCTGTCAGGAGCCAGGCTACTCGCTGTCAGGAGCCAGGCTACTCGCTGTCAGGAGCCAGGCTACTCACTGTCAGGAGCCAGGCTACTCGCTGTCAGGAGCCAGACTACTTGCTGTCAGGAGCCAGGCTACTCACTGTCAGGAGCCAGGCTACTCACTGTCAGGAGCCAGACTACTCACTGTCAGGAGCCAGGCTACTCACTGTCAGGAGCCAGGCTACTCGCTGTCAGGAGCCAGACTACTCACTGTCAGGAGCCAGACTACCGCTGTCAGGAGCCAGGCTACTCGCTGTCAGGAGCCAGACTACTCACTGTCAGGAGCCAGGCTACTCACTGTCAGGAGCCAGACTACCGCTGTCAGGAGCCAGGCTACTCGCTGTCAGGAGCCAGACTACTCACTGTCAGGAGCCAGGCTACTCACTGTCAGGAGCCAGGCTACTCACTGTCAGGAGCCAGACTACTCACTGTCAGGAGCCAGACTACTCACTGTCAGGAGCCAGACTACTCACTGTCAGGAGCCAGACTACCGCTGTCAGGAGCCAGACTACCGCTGTCAGGAGCCAGACTACTCACTGTCAGGAGCCAGGCTACTCACTGTCAGGAGCCAGGCTACTCACTGTCAGGAGCCAGACTACTCACTGTCAGGAGCCAGACTACTCACTGTCAGGAGCCAGACTACTCACTGTCAGGAGCCAGACTACTCACTGTCAGGAGCCAGACTACCGCTGTCAGGAGCCAGACTACCGCTGTCAGGAGCCAGACTACTCACTGTCAGGAGCCAGACTACTCACTGTCAGGAGCCAGACTACTCACTGTCAGGAGCCAGGCTACTCACTGTCAGGAGCCAGGCTACTCACTGTCAGGAGCCAGACTACTCACTGTCAGGAGCCAGGCTACTCACTGTCAGGAGCCAGGCTACTCACTGTCAGGAGCCAGACTACTCACTGTCAGGAGCCAGACTACTCACTGTCAGGAGCCAGACTACTCACTGTCAGGAGCCAGACTACCGCTGTCAGGAGCCAGGCTACTCGCTGTCAGGAGCCAGACTACTCACTGTCAGGAGCCAGACTACTCACTGTCAGGAGCCAGACTACTCACTGTCAGGAGCCAGACTACTCACTGTCAGGAGCCAGGCTACTCGCTGTCAGGAGCCAGACTACCGCTGTCAGGAGCCAGGCTACTCGCTGTCAGGAGCCAGACTACTCACTGTCAGGAGCCAGACTACTCACTGTCAGGAGCCAGACTACCGCTGTCAGGAGCCAGGCTACTCGCTGTCAGGAGCCAGACTACTCACTGTCAGGAGCCAGACTACTCACTGTCAGGAGCCAGACTACTCACTGTCAGGAGCCAGACTACTCACTGTCAGGAGCCAGACTACCGCTGTCAGGAGCCAGGCTACTCACTGTCAGGAGCCAGACTACCGCTGTCAGGAGCCAGGCTACTCACTGTCAGGAGCCAGACTACCGCTGTCAGGAGCCAGACTACTCGCTGTCAGGAGCCAGACTACTCACTGTCAGGAGCCAGACTACTCACTGTCAGGAGCCAGGCTACTCACTGTCAGGAGCCAGGCTACTCACTGTCAGGAGCCAGGCTACTCACTGTCAGGAGCCAGACTACTCGCTGTCAGGAGCCAGACTACTCACTGTCAGGAGCCAGGCTACTCACTGTCAGGAGCCAGACTACTCACTGTCAGGAGCCAGGCTACTCGCTGTCAGGAGCCAGACTACTCGCTGTCAGGAGCCAGGCTACTCGCTGTCAGGAGCCAGGCTACTCGCTGTCAGGAGCCAGGCTACTCGCTGTCAGGAGCCAGGCTACTCGCTGTCAGGAGCCAGGCTACCACTCTGCCCTCTCTATTCCCCGGGCATTGACAAATAAAAGTATATTTCAGCCATATGGTTTGGAATCAAATTAAAATAACCAATGAAACCAACATTATTTAAATGTAAATGTTTACTTTCTTGGTGCTTATTACTGAAGAAAACGTTGCTCCTTTACTTTCCTTCATTTGGTGTCCCTTCTTCCCTCTCCTTACCTAGGCATCAGCTGCATTAGTCCTGGAGGACAGCAATACCCTGTTCGTGGACCTGGCCCTCCGTCTGGAGAGGACCAGGGGGGAGGTGAGGGCCAGGCTGGAAGCCGGGGAGAGAACTGTCCTGGGCAGGGCAGAGAGAGAGCTGGAGACCCTGGAGAATGAACTGGAGGAGCTGCGGAGGAGAGACAAGGAAATGGGCCAGCTTCTGACGAGGGATAATGCTCAATTCTTACAGGTGGGGATGGGGGGGGGAGAAGGAAGAGCAGGAAGAGCAGGAGAAGAGAAGAAACAGTGAGGAATTGATGGGGAAAGGGGGGGATAATGGAGAGAAAGAAAGACTGGATGCAATCTGAAAATTAAAGGAGAGAGAATTGTTAATGAGGAAGACATGGAGAGAGCCACAAAGAATAATGCAGTCGAGAGAGAGAGAGAGAGAGAGAGAGAGAGAGCAACGGTGACATGATATAAATGCTCTACTCATCACCCCTCTCTCCTCCATCCCTCCATCCCTCTCTCTCTCCATCCCCAGGAAGCTCCCCTGCTGTGTGTCCTCCCACCCACTGGGCGGCGCCCCCGAGCCCCTCTCATCCTCCCCGCAGAAGGCTTCAGTGCAGCCCGCAGAGCTCTGTCCCACCTCAGGGCCCGCATGGAGGAACTCTGTAGAGAGGAAGTGGACAAGATCAGCCACGCAGGTGGAGGGAGTAAAGACACACACACACACACACACACACACACACACACTGGTTTATTCTCAAACACACATAACTGCATGCAGCTTTTCACAGCTATGCTCTCAGAGACTCCAATAATGCATCTCAAATGACAATGTGTGATGTCACAATGTGACACACCTTTTTACCTCTGTAGTGAACGAGAGCTCCTCTGCCTGTCACATGTCTGGTGGAGAGTGTTTGAAAGGTAAGCCCAGAGAACAGGACGCAAACACAGACGCACACAGTTACACACACACACACAGCTCTCTCAGGGTCACCTCTGTGGTGTGTTTCTCATCTAAGACTCAAGCTTTAGGGCGAACATGTCCGGCCAGGGGATGTTAGTTGAATCGTTTTCAGTAACTTCTGATATGATTCATTTGGATGGAATGTAACACTGATTCCTCTTTGTCTCATTCTCTACCTCCCTCTCTCCTCTCTCTCTTTTTCTTTCTATTTCTGTCCCTCGCCTCCTTACTCCTTACCCCCCTCTCCCTTCTTTCTTCTTCTCTCTCTCTCTCTCTCTCTCTCTCAGTAGCAGTGCCTGCATCGTTTCCTCTCTCCCCCCTCTCTCTCCAGCCTTCGGACCAGAGGGTGAGAGTATCCTTCCTCAGGTGTAAGTATTGACACACACTCACACAAACACAATAGCCTTCCTGAGGTGTAAGTATATACATTGTCTATACATACACATTGTCAGCCTGACGATGCCACCGGTATACCTTGTCACCGTGGCGAGGCTGCCCTGGTCACGTGATGACCTTGTTTTCACACCCTGCCCTGTCCTAGGACAACCACGCCATCCCTTCACCACACACACACACACACACACACACACACACACACACACTGACACTCATACAAACACACACATACACACTGACACTCATACAAACACACACACACTGACACTCATACAAACACACACACACACAAACACACACACACTGACACTCATACAAACACTCACACACACACACACACTGACACTCATATATACACACACACACACTGACACTCATACAAACACACACACACACACACTGACACTCATACAAACACACACACACACACACTGACACTCATACAAACACACATACACACACACTGACACTCATACAAACACACACACACACACTGACACTCATACAAACACACACACACACACACTGACACTCATACAAACACACACACACTGACACTCATACAAACACGCACACACACACACACTGACACTCATACAAACAAACACACACACACACTGACACTCATACAAACACACACACACACACACACACACACACACACTGACACTCATACAAACACACACACACACTGACAATCATACAAACACACACACACACACATTGACACTCATATAAACACACACACACACTGACACTCATACAAACACACACACACTGCCATGCATACAAACACACACACACACTGATACGCACACAAACACACACAAACACAAGTGTTGACATACCGTTGGCACAAACCCAGAGCTACTCAGGAAGGAGATCTCTCTCTCTTTCTCCCATGCCCTCCTTCCCTCCTCCTCCTGTCCCCCTCCTCACCTTCACAGTTAACGAGGACGAAAAGGTAACCTGAGAACGCTCTTGTGTCCCAAATGGCACTCTATTCCCTATATAGTGCACTACTTTAGACCAGGGCCCTGGTCAAAAACATTGCACTACATAGGGAATAGGGTGCCATTTGGGAAGTATTCCATGTCTGTCTGGTGCTTTCTTTACCTTCATGAATCGTAGGTGGATATGATATTTCTGACATTTAGTAGTCTGCTGTTCACGGTGAACAACAGGTACATGATGAGACAAGCCCATGGACAGGAGGAGATCATGGAGACGGGTGTTAGGTTTAATAATTCACACTGTCTGGGTTAGAGTAAAGGCCGCTACGCACTTTATGTAAACTAGGCAAACGCAGCGACGGAGCGTCGTTTTCTACGTAGTTCTACGCACTTTATGTAAACTAGGCAAACTTTTGTGCGGCTCAAATTTTGGAACGGACCAAGACTGTGGCAGGCATGTACGGTATCTGTCTGGGCTAGACGTCAATCAGAACACTGGCCCTCTGTCCAGGCAACCACGCTGTTGCGTAATAGTGCGTTGTTCATTTCTTGTATTTAATTGTAATAGTTCTATTAGATTAAGACGGTCATATTTGCAGACAGACATTCATATGGTCACTGTTCTTTTTACTGCGCCGAAAACTGCTGTGTATTTAGTTCAATAATCTCTGTTACAAATGGCACCCGGTGGTCATGACAATGCTACTGAGAGTTTATGACACTTCTAAGCTAACAGGTAAATAATTGTCATGGATTGTTCAATGAATCACTCTGGACTCAGGCATCTAATTGATTGACACTGCCCACCCTCACCCTGGTCTTCCGGAGGGTCCCGATGGATCTCTCACTCACTTATCCTTAACCCCTCCTCTCTCTCTTCAGGCTCCTGTCGTCTGTCCCTGGATCCAGACACGGCCCACCCCACCCTGTTCCTCTTGGAGGGTCCCCAGGGGGCTCACTGTGGAGAGGAGCCCCAGTCCTACCCCCTCCACCCCTTGCGCTTCGACTCCGTGGCCCAGGTCCTCTGTAGGGAGGGCCAGTTTGGAGGGGCCAGCTACTGGGAGGTGGAGTGGAGGGGAGGAGGGTGGGTGGACATTGGGGTGACGTACAAAGGGATCGGACGTAAAGGTAGCTGCTTCTAGGGATTGTTTTTTCTGTCAGTTATGTTGAGCAATTTGCAAATGTCAACATTTCACACACAAAGTGTTTGTAATAGTGACTTTCTAATCAAGGCTTTGTCTGACACAGTATCCCAATGGGCTCCGGACAAAACGTGTGCACTATATAGGGACCGCCAAAGGTTTTCTTATGAAGATTCCCTGCTGAAGGTTTCTATTCATGTTTTTCTCATCTGAAGGAGGTGGAAAACCCTGCCTGCTGGGACGCAACGAGAACTCATGGCGTCTGAGATGCACGCACGCCGGTTACGCCGCGTGGCACGATAACCGGAAGACGACCGTAGCCGCGCCCCTGTGCCCGCGGATCGGCGTGTTTCTGGAACACCAGAAGGGAGCGTTGTCGTTCTATAGTGTGGCGTCGGACGCCGTTTCCCTGCTCCACACGTTCAGGTGTCCTTTCTCTCAGCCACTGTACCCAGCGTTTCGGTTAGACCTGGACTCCACACTGTTGATATGTCCACATGAAACACACAACGGGAACTAACCTCTTCCCATCTGATCTCTTCTCTTCACCCAATGGGAACCCATCCTAGACCCCAAACCTAACTCTGCTGCCCTCTCTCTTTCTGAACACCTTCTCTTGACCCAATGGGAACCCATCCTAGACCCCAAACATAACTCTGCTGCCCTCTCTCTTTCTGAACACCTTCTCTACCCAATGGGAACCCATCCTAGACCCCAAACCTAACTCTGCTGCCCTCTCTCTTTCTGAACACCTTCTCTTCACCCAATGGGAACCCATCCTAGACCCCAAACATAACTCTGCTGCCCTCTCTCTTTCTGAACACCGTCTCTTCACCCAATGGGAACCCATCCTAAACCCCAAACCTAACTCTGCTGCCCTCTCTCTTTCTGAACACCGTCTCTTCACCCAATGGGAACCCATCCTAGACCCCAAACATAACTCTGCTGCCCTCTCTTGTTATGGCCAGAACCCTGCTTTAGCATTGCTCCTCCACTGTGTTTTTTTAAATGAACCTCCTAAAAGCTACAACCAACAACTGATTGTTTACTCATTGCTGTTGCTCTACATTTCAGTCATTTAGCACACACTCTTATCCAGGGCAACGTACAGGAGCAATTAAGGTTAAATGCCTTACTCAAGGGCACAGCGACAGATTATTTTCACTTAGTCAGCTCTGGGATTCAAACTGGGCAACCTTTCAGTTACTAGCTCAACACTCTTAACCGCTAGGCTACGTGCCTCCCTGAAATATCAACTCAAGGTGTCAACTCAGCATAGGTCCACGGTAAGGGATTAATCATTTACATTGACATCAATCAATCATTTTTGAAGTATCGATGCCAAAAAAACTCTAATCTGCGCTCAACTCCGTGGAGGCGTTGTGTTACTTGGATAGCCTTACCTCGGCCTATCACAAGTCACCAAACTAGTGATGCTGAAAAGACAATGTTGTTGTGTAAGGAGATTCTGAACTGAGCAGCATATTGTATGCATGGCCTCTCCATTCAAATATCATTCACAATGTGGCCCTATTGTAAACAGAGACTTGACTTCAGCAGCCATGAAGCCATCTTGATCAATCATCCTATTCTATTGATCACTGTGACTGTTACTCAACAATAACATCATGTGAAAAATTGCAATGTAGCCGAATGTGGAATGTAGCTATTTCAAAATACTATTAGTTGGAAAGGCTTTGAATGCCATTATATCATCATGAAGGGACATTGAAGGAAATATGTATTTGCTATAAAGTGCATTATTTTATGAGTTATAGTCAGACTAATAGTGGGATAGGCTATGCTGGGTAGCCTATGGTTTCTATGGCCCCATCTCTCTCTACCTCCCTATTCCTTCAATAATTTATTTCTCTGTGACTATTACAATGAATGTGTAGCTTTAGTCATGTGGGCTGTGTAACTGTTACTGTCTTCAATAAACCAATTATACATTTTCAATCTCAATTTTACTCTCAACGTTCCAATTTTCCCCTTCAGAGCATAAAACAAGAAAAGGTCTGCCCCCAGAGGGCGTGGTCTGGGGGGGAAGTCACATGATAGGAAAGATACATAAACAAATGTCACATGACTCGTGGCTGTTTTCCAAGATGGCGACTCCGGAGTACACACCGTTAGTGTTCCTCCTGTTATTATTTCAAAGTAGCGTTTGGGGCTTTCCCGTCTGTCAAACACCCCAAGAAAGTCCTACATGTGGATACAAGGTACGTCTATAGTTCCTATCTCTATTGTGGTGAATAAAAACGCAACTGAAACACTTAAACCGTGTATTGGTATAGCAGCTTTGATGAACTTCTTCTTCTAGCCGATTTCAAACCCATTCATTTTCGTGTAGAGAACACAGTAGCAGAAGTTATATTCCTGGCACAACATGTTTATACTTCCACTTAAAACGTGAAGTGTAAAGCTAGAAATCCCATTCGATCTAGCCAGTCTTGCACTAAGTCTGGTCTTGCACTGTTTTCATTGGTGGTTTAATGAAATTACAATTCCAACTTTACAATGTAAAGCTAAGTAGCCTCCGATATGCCTCTCTCCTTCCCATGACATTAGCCCACCAGCTAAAATCCCTCATTATTTTCCCATCCTGTGTGCTACACATCCTAGTCATGTCATGCTACCAAGCCTGGGATGTTGAACGTGCATCTGGTTCCCCACACCCACGACGACGTCGGCTGGCTCAAGACCGTGGACCAATACTTTTATGGAGGTCTGTATCCCCCCCACCCCCCCACCCATCTATCATGTGGCTCACATCTACACACACAAACACACTCATAAACAGCTATGTCATAGGTCAAAGTGGTATAGTTAAAAGTTAAACTGACACATTGTTAAAACCATAATTGTGAGGCTTTTATTATATTTGATTATAGGCATACATATAACACCTACAATAACCTAGAATCACATGGTTTTACATTTCCAACCTCATGACTGGGTGGATGTGAACCGCATGATATAGATGTTGTATCGTGTGTGCATATGTGTTATCACGTTTGTGTGTGTGTCTAACCTGTGTACGTAACCTGCCTGTCGTCGTTCCAGACCGTAATGACATCCAGCACGCGGGGTGCAGTACATTCTGGACTCTGTGGTGGACCAGCTGCTGAAGAACCCTGACAGACGCTTCATCTACGTAGAGACAGCCTTCTTCTACCGCTGGTGGAAACAACAGACTGATGACCTGCAGAACACTGTCAAACAGCTAGTCAATGAGGGTGAGGCCAGAGAGGGGTTATAGAGCCTTTATAAAAACATGTCAGGAAGACGTTATAAAGCGGTAGAGTTCGCCTTCTACCGCTGGGGAAGGAGCCAGTCAGACAGCAGGTTAATGAGAGAAGGGATGTGGGTGTTATAGCAGTGTGATAAAGCATCTTTCTCACCTGAGTGTGACTGCTATTGGTGGTGTTATTGAACAGTAATTCAAGAGGTTATAAACAGTTATAACCCCTTTAACCTGTGATTAAGTCATATTACATTAAATAAATCTTTATTGCTGTTATCACTTGTCTCCCCCTCCCTCTCTCCCTCCTCTCAGGGCGGTTGGAGTTTGTGAACGGGGGCTGGTGTATGAGTGACGAGGCAACCACCCACTACAGTGCAGTCATAGACCAGATGACCATGGGCCTGCGGTTCCTCAACGACACGTTCGGACACTGCGGTCGCCCCCGCGTCGCCTGGCACATCGACCCCTTCGGGCACGCCCGCGAGCACGCCTCCATGTTCGCACAGGTGAGGGTCGTATTCATTAGTGCTTCTTAATGTTTCTTATTACTGGTAGGTCCCTCCCTGTTTTGGCCAGTTTGGTTCCTGCTGAATACAACCCACAATCTGCTGTCTTTTTTCTACCTCACAATATCCTGTCTGTCAGCCTTTCTCTGTCTATTCTTACCCGGGTAAATATCTTCCACTCCTTGTTTCTATCATGTCTTAATCCATTGTTGGAATAGATATAGTACAAGCATCCAAGACTCTCGTCTGTTGAAAGGTTGTCAGTGTCATAAGGTTCTCGTGAGCTCCCAAGTTGGGAATAGATATGGGGCAATACAAATTTACTCTAAAGTTTTCCAAGTCAGTCAATAACACGAGACGGCATGAGTCTCCCTCATCTTTCCATTCAGTTCAAAGGTCAGAGGGACGATTAGAATCCGTACTGTGTTTATTGTATTGAATGGGTGGCAGGTAGCCTAGCGTTGGTCCAGTAACCTAAAGGCTGCTGGGGTGAATACCCGAGCCCAGAAGGTAAAGCATTTAGAAGGCGCCATACTACCATGGATGACCCTGTAAAACAACACATTTCACTGCACCTATGTGACAAGAAACCATGTTATCTTGTGTGTGTGTTGTATTGACTGATGGTTCTCTCTGTTCTAGATGGGTTATGACGGCTTCTTCTTTGGTCGTCTGGACTACCAGGATCGTAACAGGAGGATGGTAGCCAGGGAACAGGAGATGTTGTGGAGGGCCAGCGAGAGCCTCACCCCCCCTATGGCTGACCTCTTCACTGGTACTTACCTTTCACCTTCAACCTCTAGCAATATAGCAACAGCTTCACGTAGTCGTTCCATTAGATATTTTCTGTCATATTGCTCACAACCTATTCAGTTTTTGCAATAGACCTGGGATATCCCATTTTCTTCATCAATATTACTCTTTCCCTTTCGGCACTAACATCTGTCCTCTCTCCCCACTCAAGTGTAGTCTATAGTCTAACACCCGTCTCCCCGGTCAATGTTTAGATGGGATACAGCTTGTGTCAAATTGAAGTCAAAAGTGTAAGTTGTCCTAACCTGCTACGAAAAGTCCATTTTGACGAAAGCTGTATCCCTTCTAGACAAAACCCCTCTCCCTTTATCAATACTGACCTCACCTTCAACCCCTGACCTCTGACCCCTAGCCACCGCTGTAGCCTAACCCAGCCCCCTGTCCCATAGGGATCTTCCCTAACAGGTACGACCCTCCCGACGGCTTCTGTTGAGAACAGTCATGTGATCAATCCTGACCTGACCTCCCACCTATGAACCCTGACCCCTAGCACCCCAGTAGCCTAACCCAGCCCCCTCTCCTCCAGGTATCCTCCCTAACGGGTACAACCCTCCGGAGGGCTTCTGTTGGGACCAGTCATGTGACGATCCACCAATCAGAGACGACCCTGATCTGGAGGACTATAATGTTGACGATGTGGTGACCAGGTTCCTCCACATCGCACACGGACAGGTTAGAGATGAGACACACACATACAGGTCGGTCACACACACACAGGTTAGTCATAATAACACACATACTCTCTCTCTCCCTCTTCCCCTGCACCAGGCATTGGTGTATAAAACCAACCACATCATAATGACTATGGGGTCAGACTTCCAGTATGAGAACGCCAACCTGTGGTATAAGAACCTGGACAAGCTCATTCGCTACGTCAACCAGATGCAGAGTAATGGCTCTGAAGTCAACGTTCTGTACTCTACACCCTCCTGTTACCTACAGGAGCTACACAGGGCTAACCTCACATGGTACTATACCACTATATTAACTATATGATTCTGTTAGAATACTAAACTATGTCTAACGACCTCTGAAGTCAACGTTCTCTCCCTCCTGCTACCTTAAATTATGTACAGGTAATTTAAATGTTTTCTCTTCTCTCTCTCTTCTCTCTCTCACCCCCCCCCCCCTGTCAGGCCTCTAAAAGGAGATGATTTCTTCCCCTATGCTGACTCAGCTCATGACTTCTGGACAGGATATTTCACCAGCCGTCCAGCCCTGAAACGCTATGAGAGGATCAGCAACAGCTACCTGCAGGTACACTACTCAAACCACAGACAATGGCTCAGTCTGAAAAGCTTACACGCTGTGTTTGAGAGCCTCAAAACCGTGATGTGTCATGGATAAGTTGTGACTGACTGACTGATCTACAAGTAATATTGAGCAGTTATTGATGTTGTAAGGTGATTTGTAGATTAGTCAGTCTCGACTTGCCTATAAAGTTGGCTTTATGTCGAACGCGGCCATTGATTCCTCCTCGTTGGAGGAGGAGGTCGAAGGGGAGGGACTTGGGGCCTCTTCTCCAATGAGCTTTCCAGAGGGAGGTGAGGAGTCATGGATTTGACAGCTTGTACACTTTTCATACAAAGCCACCAGACATTCACTCAGGGATGACAGGTCAGTCGCCCCACACTGAGGCCATGTCTGGAGACGTGGTTAATGCATTATTCCTCTCCTCCCTCTGGTTTCACAGACGTGTAAGCAGCTGGAGGTGCTTGGTGGTCCCATCTCAAGGAAAGGTCCCTTTGGAGCTGGAGACAGTGAGACCCTGAGTAAGTGTCTAGTGTACACACTCATCACATTCAAGTGCACTACTTCATCACTACATGAGTTGACTAAGACTAGTGGCAGTCAAACTCTGTTTCAATGTCCATACTAGCTTCCTTGTTATTCATACTGACATCCTTGTTATTAATACTGGCATCCTTGTTATTAATACTGGCATCCTTCTTATTGATACTGGCATCCTTCTTATTAATACTGGCATCCTTGTTATTAATACTGGCATCCTTCTTATTGATACTGGCATCCTTGTTATTAATATTGGCATCCCTGTTATTAATACTGGCATCCTTGTTATTAATACTGGCATCCTTGTTATTAATACTGGCATCCTTGTTATTGATACTGGCATCCTTCTTATTGATACTGGCATCCTTGTTATTAATATTGGCATCCCTGTTATTAATACTGGCATCCTTGTTATTAATACTGGCATCCTTGTTATTAATTCTGGCATCCTTGTTATTGATACTGGCATCCTTGTTATTGATACTGGAATCCTTGTTATTGATACTGGAATCCTTGTTATTGATACTGGCATCCTTGTTATTAATACTGGCATCCTTGTTATTGATACTGGCATCCTTGTTATTGATACTGGAATCCTTGTTATTGATACTGGAATCCTTGTTATTGATACTGGCATCCTTGTTATTAATACTGGCATCCTTCTTATTAATACTGGCATCCTTCTTATTGATACTGGCATCCTTCTTATTAATACTGGCATCCTTCTTATTGATACTGGCATCCTTGTTATTAATATTGGCATCCCTGTTATTAATACTGGCATCCTTTGTATTAATAAGCTTGAAGCGGTTTAGAGGACAGCAAGGTTGACAGGGAGTGTTCTGTGTTGTGATTGGTAGAGAAGGCCATGGCAGTGGCTCAGCATCACGACGCCGTATCCGGGACGGAAAAGCAACACGTTGCCAACGACTACGCTAGGAAACTGGCCAACGGCTGGGCACACTGCCAGGTACCTACCATGTGTGCCTGTTCTTTCTATTGATCCATGCAGTCTCTCTTGTTAGATGAACTGTGACTCTCCACCTCTCTCTCCGCTGTGTGGAGGTCTATAGGACACAGACTAAATAAAGTATATCACTGTACAGTGTGTGGAGGACTATAGGACACAGACTAAATAAAGTACATCACTGTACAGTGTGTGTAACCTCTCTCTCTCTCCACTGTGTGGAGGACTATAGGACATATACTAAAGTATATCACTGTACAGTGTGTGTAACCTCTCTCTCCCCACTGTGTGGAGGACTATAAGACACAAACTAAATAAAGTATATCACTGTACAGTGTGTGAAACCTCTCTCTCTCTCCACTGTGTGGAGGAATATAAGGCACAAACTAAATAACGTATATTACTGTACAGTGTGTGGAGCACTATCGGACACAGACTAAATAAAGTATACCACTGTACAATGTGTGGAGGACTATAGGACACAGACTAAATAAAGTATATTACTGTACAGTGTGTGTAACCTCTCTCTCCCCACTATGTGGAGGACCATAGGACATAGACTAAATAAAGTATATCACTGTACAGTGTGTGTAACCTCTCTCATCCCCACTGAGTGGAGGACTATAGGACACAGACTAAATAAAGTATATTACTGTACAGTGTGTGTAACCTCTCTCATCCCCACTGAGTGGAGGACTATAGGACACAGACTAAATAAAGTATATCACTGTACAGTGTGTATAACCTCTCTCTCATCCCCACTGTGTTGAGGACTATAAGGCACAAACTAAATAATGTATATCACTGTACCATGTGTGTAACCTCTCTCTCCCCACTATGTGGAGGACTATAAGACACAGACTAAATAAAGTATATCACTGTACAGTGTGTGTAACCTCTCTCTCTCCGCTGTGTGGAGGACTATAGGACACAGACTAAATAAAGTATATCACTGTACAGTGTGTGTAACCTCTCTCTCTCCGCTGTGTGGAGGACTATAGGACACAGATTAAATAAAGTATATCACTGTACAGTGTGTGTAACCTCTCTCATCCTCACTGTGTGGAGGACCATAGGACATAGACTAAATAAAGTATATCCCTACAGTGTGTGTAACCTCTCTCTCCACAGTGTGGAGGACTATAGAACACAGACTAAATAAAGTATATCACTGTACAGTGTGTGTAACCTCTCTCATCCTCACTGTGTGGAGGACTATAAGGCACAAACTAAATAAAGTATATCACTGTACCGTGTGTGTAACCTCTCTCTCCCCACTATGTGGAGGACCATAGGACATAGACTAAATAAAGTATATCACTACAGTGTGTGTAACCTCTCTCTCCCCACTATGTGGAGGACCATAGGACATAGACTAAATAAAGTATATCACTACAGTGTGTGGAGGACTATAGGACACAGACTAAATAAAGTATATTACTTCACAGTGTGTGTAACCTCTCTCATCCCCACTGAGTGGAGGACTATAGGACACAGACTAAATAAAGTATATCACTGTACAGTGTGTGTAACCTCTCATCCCCACTGTGTGGAGGACTATAAGGCACAAACTAAATAAAGTATATCACGGTACCGTGTGTGTAACCTCTCTCTCCGCTGTGTGGAGGACTATAGGACACAGACTAAATAAAGTATATCACTACAGTGTGTGTAACCTCTCTCTCCCCACTATGTGGAGGACCATAGGACATAGACTAAATAAAGTATATCACTACAGTGTGTGTAACCTCTCTCTCCACAGTGTGGAGGACTATAGGACATAGACTAAAGTATATCACTGTACAGTGTGTGTAACCTCTCTCTCCCCAATGTGTGGAGGACTATATCACTGTACAGTGTGTGTAACCTCTCTCCTCACGGTGTGGAGGACTATAGGACACAGACTAAATAAAGTATATCACTGTACAGTGTGTGTAACCTCTCTCTCTCCGCTGTGTGGAGGACTATAGGACACAGACTAAATAAAGTATATCACTGTACAGTGTGTGTAACCTCTCTCATCCTCACTGTGTGGAGGACTATAAGGCACAAACTAAATAAAGTATATCACTGTACCGTGTGTGTAACCTCTCTCTCCCCACTATGTGGAGGACCATAGGACATAGACTAAATAAAGTATATCACTACAGTGTGTGTAACCTCTCTCTCCCCACTATGTGGAGGACCATAGGACATAGACTAAATAAAGTATATCACTACAGTGTGTGTAACCTCTCTCTCTCCACAGTGTGGAGGACCATAGGACACAGACTAAAGTATATCACTGTACAGTGTGTGTAAACTCTCTCATCCCCGCTGTGTGGAGGACTATAGGACACAGACTAAATAAAGTATATCACTGTACCGTGTGTGTAACCTCTCTCTCTGCTGGGTGGAGGACTATAGAACACAGACTAAATAAAGTATATCACTGTACAGTGTGTGGAGGACTATAGGACACAGACTAAATAAAGTATATTACTGTACAGTGTGTGCAACCTCTCTCATCCCCACTGAGTGGAGGACTATAGGACACAGACTAAATAAAGTATATCACTGTACAGTGTGTATAACCTCTCTCTCATCCCCACTGTGTTGAGGACTATAAGGCACAAACAAAATAATGTATATCACTGTACCATGTGTGTAACCTCTCTCTCCGCTGGGTGGAGGACTATAGAACACAGACTAAATAAAGTATATCACTGTACAGTGTGTGGAGGACTATAGGACACAGACTAAATAAAGTATATTACTTCACAGTGTGTGTAACCTCTCTCATCCCCACTGAGTGGAGGACTATAGGACACAGACTAAATAAAGTATATCACTGTACAGTGTGTGTAACCTCTCATCCCCACTGTGTGGAGGACTATAAGGCACAAACTAAATAAAGTATATCACTGTACCGTGTGTGTAACCTCTCTCTCCCCACTATGTGGAGGACCATAGGACATAGACTAAATAAAGTATATCACTGTGCAGTGTGTGTAACCTCTCTCTCCACAGTGTGGAGGACTATAGAACACAGACTAAATAAAGTATATTACTATACAGTGTGTGTAAACTCTCTCATCCCCGCTGTGTGAAGGACTATAGGACACAGACTAAATAAAGTATATCACTGTACAGTGTGTGTAACCTCTCTCTCTCTCCACTGTGTGAAGGACTATAGGACACAGACTAAATAAAGTATATCACTGTACAGTGTGTGTAACCTCTCTCTCTCTCCACTGTGTGGAGGACTATAGGACACAGACTAAATAAAGTATATCACTGTACAGTGTGTGTAACCTCTCATCCCCACTGTGTGGAGGACTATAGAACACAGACTAAATAAAGTATATCACTGTACCGTGTGTGTAACCTCTCTCTCCCCACTATGTGGAGGACCATAGGACATAGACTAAATAAAGTATATCACTACAGTGTGTGTAACCTATCTCTCTCCTCACGGTGTGGAGGACTATAGGACACAGACTAAATAAAGTATATCACTGTACAGTGTGTGTAACCTCTCTCTCTCCGCTGTGTGGAGGACTATAGGACACAGACTATATAAAGTATATCACTGTACAGTGTGTGTAACCTCTCTCATCCTCACTGTGTGGAGGACTATAAGGCACAAACTAAATAAAGTATATCACTGTACCGTGTGTGTAACCTCTCTCTTCCCACTATGTGGAGGACCATAGGACATAGACTAAATAAAGTATATCACTACAGTGTGTGTAACCTCTCTCTCTCCACAGTGTGGAGGACTATAGGACACAGATTAAATAAAGTATATTACTGTACAGTGTGTGTAACCTCTCTCTCCACTGTGTGGAGGACTATAGTACATAGACTAAAGTATATCACTGTACAGTGTGTGTAACCTCTCTCTCCCCAATGTGTGGAGGACTATAGGACATAGACTAAAGTATATCACTGTACAGTGTGTGTAAACTCTCTCATCCCCGCTGGGTGGAGGACTATAGAACACAGACTAAATAAAGTATATCACTGTACAGTGTGTGGAGGACTATAGGACACAGACTAAATAAAGTATATCACTGTACAGTGTGTGTAACCTCTCTCTCCGCTGGGTGGTGGACTATAGAACACAGACTAAATAAAGTATATCACTGTACAGTGTGTGTAACCTCTCTCATCCCCACTGTGTGGAGGACTATAAGGCACAAACTAAATAAAGTATATCACTGTACAGTGTGTGTAACCTCTCTCTCCACTATGTGGAGGACTATAGGACATAGACTAAAGTATATCACTGTACAGTGTGTGTAACCTCTCTCTCTCCTCACGGTGTGGAGGACTATAGAACACAGACTAAATAAAGTATATTACTATACAGTGTGTGTAACCTCTCATCCCCACTGTGTGGAGGACTATAAGACACAAACTAAATAAAGTATATTACTGTACCGTGTGTGTAACCTCTCTCTCCACTGTGTGGAGGACTATAAGACACAAACTAAATAAAGTATATCACTGTACAGTGTGTGTAACCTCTCTCTCCCCAATGTGTGGAGGACTATATCACTGTACAGTGTGTGTAACCTCTCTCCTCACGGTGTGGAGGACTATAGGACACAGACTAAATAAAGTATATTACTGTACAGTGTGTGTAACCTCTCTCTCCGCTGGGTGGTGGACTATAGAACACAGACTAAATAAAGTATATCACTGTACAGTGTGTGGAGGAATATAGGACACAGACTAAATAAAGTATATTACTGTACAGTGTGTGTAACCTCTCTCTCATCCCCACTGTGTGGAGGACTATAGGACACAGACTAAATAAAGTATATCACTGTACAGTGTGTGGAGGACTATAGGACACAGACTAAATAAAGTATATTACTTCACAGTGTGTGTAACCTCTCTCATCCCCACTGAGTGGAGGACTATAGGACACAGACTAAATAAAGTATATCACTGTACAGTGTGTATAACCTCTCTCTCATCCCCACTGTGTTGAGGACTATAAGGCACAAACTAAATAATGTATTTCACTGTACCGTGTGTGTAACCTCTCTCTCTCCACTGTGTGGAGGACTATAGGACACAGACTAAAGTATATCACTGTACAGTGTGTGTAACCTCTCTCATCCTCACTGTGTGGAGGACTATAGAACACAGACTAAATAAAGTATATCACTGTACAGTGTGTGTAACCTCTCTCTCTCCACTGTGTGGAGGACTATAGGACACAGACTAAATAAAGTATATCACTGTACAGTGTGTGTAACCTCTCATCCCCACTGTGTGGAGGACTATAAGACACAAACTAAATAAAGTATATTACTGTACCGTGTGTGTAACCTCTCTCTCCACTGTGTGGAGGACTATAAGACACAAACTAAATAAAGTATATCACTGTACAGTGTGTGTAACCTCTCTCTCCCCAATGTGTGGAGGACTATATCACTGTACAGTGTGTGTAACCTCTCTCCTCACGGTGTGGAGGACTATAGGACACAGACTAAATAAAGTATATTACTGTACAGTGTGTGTAACCTCTCTCTCATCCCCACTGAGTGGAGGACTATAAGGCACAAACTAAATAAAGTATATCACTGTACCGTGTGTGTAACCTCTCTCTCTCCCCACTATGTGGAGGACCATAGGACATAGACTAAATAAAGTATATCACTGTACCGTGTGTGTAACCTCTCTCTCCCCACTATGTGGAGGACCATAGGACACAGACTAAATATAGTATATTACTGTACAGTGTGTGTAACCTCTCTCTCATCCCCACTGTGTGGAGGACTATAAGACACCAACTAAATAATGTATATTACTGTACCGTGTGTGTAACCTCTCTCTCCCCACTATGTGGAGGACCATAGGACATAGACTAAATAAAGTATATCACTACAGTGTGTGTAACCTATCTCTCTCCACTGTGTGGAGGACTATAGGACACAGACTAAATAAAGTATATCACTGTACAGTGTGTGTAACCTCTCTCATCCTCACTGTGTGGAGGACTATAGGACACAGACTAAAGTGTATCACTGTACAGTGTGTGTAACCTCTCTCCCCCCAATGTGTGGAGGACTATATCACTGTACAGTGTGTGTAACCTCTCTCCTCACGGTGTGGAGGACTATAGGACACAGACTAAATAAAGTATATCACTGTACAGTGTGTGTAACCTCTCTCTCTCCGCTGTGTGGAGGACTATAGGACACAGACTATATAAAGTATATCAATGTACAGTGTGTGTAACCTCTCTCATCCTCACTGTGTGGAGGACTATAAGGCACAAACTAAATAAAGTATATCACTGTACCGTGTGTGTAATCTCTCTCTCCCCACTATGTGGAGGACCATAGGACATAGACTAAATAAAGTATATCACTACAGTGTGTGTAACCTCTCTCTCCCCACTATGTGGAGGACCATAGGACATAGACTAAATAAAGTATATTACTGTACAGTGTGTGTAACCTCTCTCTCCACTGTGTGGAGGACTATAGTACATAGACTAAAGTATATCACTGTACAGTGTGTGTAACCTCTCTCTCCCCAATGTGTGGAGGACTATAGGACATAGACTAAAGTATATCACTGTACAGTGTGTGTAAACTCTCTCATCCCCGCTGGGTGGAGGACTATAGAACACAGACTAAATAAAGTATATCACTGTACAGTGTGTGGAGGACTATAGGACACAGACTAAATAAAGTATATCACTGTACAGTGTGTGTAACCTCTCTCTCCGCTGGGTGGTGGACTATAGAACACAGACTAAATAAAGTATATCACTGTACAGTGTGTGTAACCTCTCTCATCCCCACTGTGTGGAGGACTATAAGGCACAAACTAAATAAAGTATATCACTGTACAGTGTGTGTAACCTCTCTCTCCACTATGTGGAGGACTATAGGACATAGACTAAAGTATATCACTGTACAGTGTGTGTAACCTCTCATCCCCACTGTGTGGAGGACTATAAGACACAAACTAAATAAAGTATATTACTGTACCGTGTGTGTAACCTCTCTCTCCACTGTGTGGAGGACTATAAGACACAAACTAAATAAAGTATATCACTGTACAGTGTGTGTAACCTCTCTCTCCCCAATGTGTGGAGGACTATATCACTGTACAGTGTGTGTAACCTCTCTCCTCACGGTGTGGAGGACTATAGGACACAGACTAAATAAAGTATATTACTGTACAGTGTGTGTAACCTCTCTCTCCGCTGGGTGGTGGACTATAGAACACAGACTAAATAAAGTATATCACTGTACAGTGTGTGGAGGAATATAGGACACAGACTAAATAAAGTATATTACTGTACAGTGTGTGTAACCTCTCTCTCCGCTGGGTGGAGGACTATAGAACACAGACTAAATAAAGTGTATCACTGTACAGTGTGTGGAGGACTATAGGACACAGACTAAATAAAGTATATTACTGTACAGTGTGTGTAACCTCTCTCTCATCCCCACTGTGTGGAGGACTATAGGACACAGACTAAATAAAGTATATCACTGTACAGTGTGTGGAGGACTATAGGACACAGACTAAATAAAGTATATTACTTCACAGTGTGTGTAACCTCTCTCATCCCCACTGAGTGGAGGACTATAGGACACAAACTAAATAAAGTATATCACTGTACAGTGTGTATAACCTCTCTCTCATCCCCACTGTGTTGAGGACTATAAGGCACAAACTAAATAATGTATTTCACTGTACCGTGTGTGTAACCTCTCTCCGCTGGGTGGAGGACTATAGGACACAGACTAAATAAAGTATATCACTGTACAGTGTGTGTAACCTCTCTCATCCTCACTGTGTGGAGGACTATAGAACACAGACTAAATAAAGTATATCACTACAGTGTGTGTAACCTCTCTCTCCCCACTATGTGGAGGACCATAGGACATAGGCTAAATAAAGTATATCACTACAGTGTGTGTAACCTCTCTCTCCCCACTATGTGGAGGACCATAGGACATAGACTAAATAAAGTATATCACTACAGTGTGTGTAACCTCTCTCCCCCACTATGTGGAGGACCATAGGACATAGACTAAATAAAGTATATCACTACAGTGTGTGTAACCTCTCTCTCCCACTGAGTGGAGGACTATAGGACACAGACTAAATAAAGTATATCACTGTACCGTGTGTGTAACCTCTCTCTCCACTGTGTGGAGGACTATAGGACATAGACTAAAGTATATCACTGTACAGTGTGTGTAACCTCTCTCCCCAATGTGTGGAGGACTATAGGACATAGACTAAAGTATATCACTGTACAGTGTGTGTAAACTCTCTCATCCCCGCTGTGTGGAGGACTATAGGACACAGACTAAATAAAGTATATTACTGTACAGTGTGTGTAACCTCTCTCTCATCCCCACTGAGTGGAGGACTATAGGACACAGACTAAATAAAGTATATCACTGTACAGTGTGTGTAACCTCTCATCCCCACTGTGTGGAGGACTATAAGGCACAAACTAAATAAAGTATATCACTGTACCGTGTGTGTAACCTCTCTCTCCCCACTATGTGGAGGACCATAGGACATAGACTAAATAAAGTATATTACTATACAGTGTGTATAACCTCTCTCCTCACGGTGTGGAGGACTATAGAACACAGACTAAATAAAGTATATTACTATACAGTGTGTATAACCTCTCTCTCATCCCCGCTGTGTGAAGGACTATAGGACACAAACTAAATAAAGTATATCACTGTACCGTGTGTGTAACCTCTCTCCCCCACTATGTGGAGGACCATAGGACACAGACTAAATATAGTATATTACTGTACAGTGTGTGTAACCTCTCTCTCATCCCCACTGTGTGGAGGACTATAAGACACCAACTAAATAATGTATATTACTGTACCGTGTGTGTAACCTCTCTCTCCCCACTATGTGGAGGACCATAGGACATAGACTAAATAAAGTATATCACTACAGTGTGTGTAACCTATCTCTCTCCACTGTGTGGAGGACCATAGGACATAGACTAAATAAAGTATATCACTGTACAGTGTGTGTAACCTCTCTCATCCTCACTGTGTGGAGGACTATAGGACACAGACTAAAGTATATCACTGTACAGTGTGTGTAACCTCTCTCCCCCCAATGTGTGGAGGACTATATCACTGTACAGTGTGTGTAACCTCTCTCCTCACGGTGTGGAGGACTATAGGACACAAACTAAATAAAGTATATCACTGTACCGTGTGTGTAATCTCTCTCTCCCCACTATGTGGAGGACCATAGGACATAGACTAAATAAAGTATATCACTACAGTGTGTGTAACCTCTCTCTCCCCACTATGTGGAGGACCATAGGACATAGACTAAATAAAGTATATCACTACAGTGTGTGTAACCTCTCCCTCTCCACAGTGTGGAGGACTATAGGACACAGATTAAATAAAGTATATTACTGTACAGTGTGTGTAACCTCTCTCTCCACTGTGTGGAGGACTATAGTACATAGACTAAAGTATATCACTGTACAGTGTGTGTAACCTCTCTCTCCCCAATGTGTGGAGGACTATAGGACATAGACTAAAGTATATCACTGTACAGTGTGTGTAAACTCTCTCATCCCCACTGGGTGGAGGACTATAGAACACAGACTAAATAAAGTATATCACTGTACAGTGTGTGGAGGACTATAGGACACAGACTAAATAAAGTATATCACTGTACAGTGTGTGTAACCTCTCTCTCCGCTGGGTGGTGGACTATAGAACACAGACTAAATAAAGTATATCACTGTACAGTGTGTGTAACCTCTCTCATCCCCACTGTGTGGAGGACTATAAGGCACAAACTAAATAAAGTATATCACTGTACAGTGTGTGTAACCTCTCTCTCCACTATGTGGAGGACTATAGGACATAGACTAAAGTATATCACTGTACAGTGTGTGTAACCTCTCTCCTCACGGTGTGGAGGACTATAGAACACAGACTAAATAAAGTATATTACTATACAGTGTGTGTAAACTCTCTCATCCCCGCTGTGTGAAGGACTATAGGACACAGACTAAATAAAGTATATCACTGTACAGTGTGTGTAACCTCTCTCTCTCTCCACTGTGTGGAGGACTATAGGACACAGACTAAATAAAGTATATCACTGTACAGTGTGTGTAACCTCTCATCCCCACTGTGTGGAGGACTATAAGACACAAACTAAATAAAGTATATTACTGTACCGTGTGTGTAACCTCTCTCTCCACTGTGTGGAGGACTATAAGACACAAACTAAATAAAGTATATCACTGTACAGTGTGTGTAACCTCTCTCTCCCCAATGTGTGGAGGACTATATCACTGTACAGTGTGTGTAACCTCTCTCCTCACGGTGTGGAGGACTATAGGACACAGACTAAATCAAGTATATTACTGTACAGTGTGTGTAACCTCTCTCTCCGCTGGGTGGTGGACTATAGAACACAGACTAAATAAAGTATATCACTGTACAGTGTGTGGAGGAATATAGGACACAGACTAAATAAAGTATATTACTGTACAGTGTGTGTAACCTCTCTCTCCGCTGGGTGGAGGACTATAGAACACAGACTAAATAAAGTATATCACTGTACAGTGTGTGGAGGACTATAGGACACAGACTAAATAAAGTATATTACTGTACAGTGTGTGTAACCTCTCTCTCATCCCCACTGTGTGGAGGACTATAGGACACAGACTAAATAAAGTATATCACTGTACAGTGTGTGGAGGACTATAGGACACAGACTAAATAAAGTATATTACTTCACAGTGTGTGTAACCTCTCTCATCCCCACTGAGTGGAGGACTATAGGACACAGACTAAATAAAGTATATCACTGTACAGTGTGTATAACCTCTCTCTCATCCCCACTGTGTTGAGGACTATAAGGCACAAACTAAATAATGTATTTCACTGTACCGTGTGTGTAACCTCTCTCTCCGCTGGGTGGAGGACTATAGGACACAGACTAAAGTATATCACTGTACAGTGTGTGTAACCTCTCTCATCCTCACTGTGTGGAGGACTATAGAACACAGACTAAATAAAGTATATCACTACAGTGTGTGTAACCTCTCTCTCCCCACTATGTGGAGGACCATAGGACATAGACTAAATAAAGTATATCACTACAGTGTGTGTAACCTCTCTCTCCCCACTATGTGGAGGACCATAGGACATAGACTAAATAAAGTATATCACTACAGTGTGTGTAACCTCTCTCTCCCCACTATGTGGAGGACCATAGGACATAGACTAAATAAAGTATATCACTACAGTGTGTGTAACCTCTCTCTCTCCACTGAGTGGAGGACTATAGGACACAGACTAAATAAAGTATATCACTGTACCGTGTGTGTAACCTCTCTCTCTCCACTGTGTGGAGGACTATAGGACATAGACTAAAGTATATCACTGTACAGTGTGTGTAACCTCTCTCCCCAATGTGTGGAGGACTATAGGACATAGACTAAAGTATATCACTGTACAGTGTGTGTAAACTCTCTCATCCCCGCTGTGTGGAGGACTATAGGACACAGACTAAATAAAGTATATTACTGTACAGTGTGTGTAACCTCTCTCTCATCCCCACTAAGTGGAGGACTATAGGACACAGACTAAATAAAGTATATCACTGTACAGTGTGTGTAACCTCTCATCCCCACTGTGTGGAGGACTATAAGGCACAAACTAAATAAAGTATATCACTGTACCGTGTGTGTAACCTCTCTCTCCCCACTATGTGGAGGACCATAGGACATAGACTAAATAAAGTATATTACTATACAGTGTGTATAACCTCTCTCCTCACGGTGTGGAGGACTATAGAACACAGACTAAATAAAGTATATTACTATACAGTGTGTATAACCTCTCTCATCCCCGCTGTGTGAAGGACTATAGGACACAAACTAAATAAAGCATATCACTGTACCGTGTGTGTAACCTCTCTCCCCACTATGTGGAGGACCATAGGACACAGACTAAATATAGTATATTACTGTACAGTGTGTGTAACCTCTCTCTCATCCCCACTGTGTGGAGGACTATAAGACACCAACTAAATAATGTATATTACTGTACCGTGTGTGTAACCTCTCTCTCCGCTGGGTGGAGGACTATAGAACACAGACTAAATAAAGTATATCACTGTACAGTGTGTGGAGGACTATAGGACACAGACTAAATAAAGTATATTACTTCACAGTGTGTGTAACTTCTCTCATCCCCACTGAGTGGAGGACTATAGGACACAGACTAAATAAAGTATATCACTGTACAGTGTGTGTAACCTCTCTCCGCTGGGTGGAGGACTATAGAACACAGACTAAATATAGTATATTACTGTACAGTGTGTGTAACCTCTCTCATCCTCACTGTGTGGAGGACTATAGGACACAGACTAAATTATATCACTGTACAGTGTGTGTAACCTCTCTCCCCCCAATGTGTGGAGGACTATATCACTGTACAGTGTGTGTAACCTCTCTCCTCACGGTGTGGGGGACTATAGGACACAAACTAAATAAAGTATATCACTGTACCGTGTGTGTAATCTCTCTCTCCCCACTATGTGGAGGACCATAGGACATAGACTAAATAAAGTATATCACTACAGTGTGTGTAACCTCTCTCTCCCCACTATGTGGAGGACCATAGGACATAGACTAAATAAAGTATATCACTACAGTGTGTGTAACCTCTCCCTCTCCACAGTGTGGAGGACTATAGGACACAGATTAAATAAAGTATATTACTGTACAGTGTGTGTAACCTCTCTCTCCACTGTGTGGAGGACTATAGTACATAGACTAAAGTATATCACTGTACAGTGTGTGTAACCTCTCTCTCCCCAATGTGTGGAGGACTATAGGACATAGACTAAAGTATATCACTGTACAGTGTGTGTAAACTCTCTCATCCCCGCTGGGTGGAGGACTATAGAACACAGACTAAATAAAGTATATCACTGTACAGTGTGTGGAGGACTATAGGACACAGACTAAATAAAGTATATCACTGTACAGTGTGTGTAACCTCTCTCTCCGCTGGGTGGTGGACTATAGAACACAGACTAAATAAAGTATATCACTGTACAGTGTGTGTAACCTCTCTCTCCCCACTATGTGGAGGACCATAGGACATAGACTAAATAAAGTATATCACTACAGTGTGTGTAACCTATCTCTCTCCACTGTGTGGAGGACTATAGGACACAGACTAAATAAAGTATATTACTATACAGTGTGTGTAAACTCTCTCATCCCCGCTGTGTGAAGGACTATAGGACACAGACTAAATAAAGTATATCACTGTACAGTGTGTGTAACCTCTCTCTCTCTCCACTGTGTGGAGGACTATAGGACACAGACTAAATAAAGTATATCACTGTACAGTGTGTGTAACCTCTCATCCCCACTGTGTGGAGGACTATAAGGCACAAACTAAATAAAGTATATCACTGTACAGTGTGTGTAACCTCTCTCTCCACTATGTGGAGGACTATAGGACATAGACTAAAGTATATCACTGTACAGTGTGTGTAACCTCTCTCCTCACGGTGTGGAGGACTATAGAACACAGACTAAATAAAGTATATTACTATACAGTGTGTGTAAACTCTCTCATCCCCGCTGTGTGAAGGACTATAGGACACAGACTAAATAAAGTATATCACTGTACAGTGTGTGTAACCTCTCTCTCTCTCCACTGTGTGGAGGACTATAGGACACAGACTAAATAAAGTATATCACTGTACAGTGTGTGTAACCTCTCATCCCCACTGTGTGGAGGACTATAAGACACAAACTAAATAAAGTATATTACTGTACCGTGTGTGTAACCTCTCTCTCCACTGTGTGGAGGACTATAGAACACAGACTAAATAAAGTATATTACTATACAGTGTGTATAACCTCTCTCTCATCCCCGCTGTGTGAAGGACTATAGGACACAAACTAAATAAAGCATATCACTGTACCGTGTGTGTAACCTCTCTCTCCCCACTATGTGGAGGACCATAGGACACAGACTAAATATAGTATATTACTGTACAGTGTGTGTAACCTCTCTCTCATCCCCACTGTGTGGAGGACTATAAGACACCAACTAAATAATGTATATTACTGTACCGTGTGTGTAACCTCTCTCTCCCCACTATGTGGAGGACCATAGGACATAGACTAAATAAAGTATATCACTACAGTGTGTGTAACCTATCTCTCTCCACTGTGTGGAGGACTATAGGACACAGACTAAATAAAGTATATCACTGTACAGTGTGTGTAACCTCTCTCATCCTCACTGTGTGGAGGACTATAGGACACAGACTAAAGTATATCACTGTACAGTGTGTGTAACCTCTCTCCCCCCAATGTGTGGAGGACTATATCACTGTACAGTGTGTGTAACCTCTCTCCTCACGGTGTGGAGGACTATAGGACACAAACTAAATAAAGTATATCACTGTACCGTGTGTGTAATCTCTCTCTCCCCACTATGTGGAGGACCATAGGACATAGACTAAATAAAGTATATCACTACAGTGTGTGTAACCTCTCCCTCTCCACAGTGTGGAGGACTATAGGACACAGATTAAATAAAGTATATTACTGTACAGTGTGTGTAACCTCTCTCTCCACTGTGTGGAGGACTATAGTACATAGACTAAAGTATATCACTGTACAGTGTGTGTAACCTCTCTCTCCCCAATGTGTGGAGGACTATAGGACATAGACTAAAGTATATCACTGTACAGTGTGTGTAAACTCTCTCATCCCCACTGGGTGGAGGACTATAGAACACAGACTAAATAAAGTATATCACTGTACAGTGTGTGGAGGACTATAGGACACAGACTAAATAAAGTATATCACTGTACAGTGTGTGTAACCTCTCTCTCGCTGGGTGGTGGACTATAGAACACAGACTAAATAAAGTATATCACTGTACAGTGTGTGTAACCTCTCTCATCCCCACTGTGTGGAGGACTATAAGGCACAAACTAAATAAAGTATATCACTGTACAGTGTGTGTAACCTCTCTCTCCACTATGTGGAGGACTATAGGACATAGACTAAAGTATATCACTGTACAGTGTGTGTAACCTCTCTCCTCACGGTGTGGAGGACTATAGAACACAGACTAAATAAAGTATATTACTATACAGTGTGTGTAAACTGACTCATCCCCGCTGTGTGGAGGACTATAAGACACAAACTAAATAAAGTATATCACTGTACAGTGTGTGTAACCTCTCTCTCTCCACTGTGTGGAGGACTATAGGACACAGACTAAATAAAGTATATCACTGTACAGTGTGTGTAACCTCTCATCCCCACTGTGTGGAGGACTATAAGACACAAACTAAATAAAGTATATTACTGTACCGTGTGTGTAACCTCTCTCTCCACTGTGTGGAGGACTATAAGACACAAACTAAATAAAGTATATCACTGTACAGTGTGTGTAACCTCTCTCTCCCCAATGTGTGGAGGACTATATCACTGTACAGTGTGTGTAACCTCTCTCCTCACGGTGTGGAGGACTATAGGACACAGACTAAATCAAGTATATTACTGTACAGTGTGTGTAACCTCTCTCCGCTGGGTGGTGGACTATAGAACACAGACTAAATAAAGTATATCACTGTACAGTGTGTGGAGGAATATAGGACACAGACTAAATAAAGTATATTACTGTACAGTGTGTGTAACCTCTCTCCCGCTGGGTGGAGGACTATAGAACACAGACTAAATAAAGTATATCACTGTACAGTGTGTGGAGGACTATAGGACACAGACTAAATAAAGTATATTACTGTACAGTGTGTGTAACCTCTCTCTCATCCCCACTGTGTGGAGGACTATAGGACACAGACTAAATAAAGTATATCACTGTACAGTGTGTGGAGGACTATAGGACACAGACTAAATAAAGTATATTACTTCACAGTGTGTGTAACCTCTCTCATCCCCACTGAGTGGAGGACTATAGGACACAGACTAAATAAAGTATATCACTGTACAGTGTGTATAACCTCTCTCTCATCCCCACTGTGTTGAGGACTATAAGGCACAAACTAAATAATGTATTTCACTGTACCGTGTGTGTAACCTCTCTCTCCGCTGGGTGGAGGACTATAGGACACAGACTAAAGTATATCACTGTACAGTGTGTGTAACCTCTCTCATCCTCACTGTGTGGAGGACTATAGAACACAGACTAAATAAAGTATATCACTACAGTGTGTGTAACCTCTCTCTCCCCACTATGTGGAGGACCATAGGACATAGACTAAATAAAGTATATCACTACAGTGTGTGTAACCTCTCTCTCCCCACTATGTGGAGGACCATAGGACATAGACTAAATAAAGTATATCACTACAGTGTGTGTAACCTCTCTCCCCCACTATGTGGAGGACCATAGGACATAGACTAAATAAAGTATATCACTACAGTGTGTGTAACCTCTCTCTCCACTGAGTGGAGGACTATAGGACACAGACTAAATAAAGTATATCACTGTACCGTGTGTGTAACCTCTCTCCACTGTGTGGAGGACTATAGGACATAGACTAAAGTATATCACTGTACAGTGTGTGTAACCTCTCTCCCCAATGTGTGGAGGACTATAGGACATAGACTAAAGTATATCACTGTACAGTGTGTGTAAACTCTCTCATCCCCGCTGTGTGGAGGACTATAGGACACAGACTAAATAAAGTATATTACTGTACAGTGTGTGTAACCTCTCTCTCATCCCCACTAAGTGGAGGACTATAGGACACAGACTAAATAAAGTATATCACTGTACAGTGTGTGTAACCTCTCATCCCCACTGTGTGGAGGACTATAAGGCACAAACTAAATAAAGTATATCACTGTACCGTGTGTGTAACCTCTCTCTCCCCACTATGTGGAGGACCATAGGACATAGACTAAATAAAGTATATTACTATACAGTGTGTATAACCTCTCTCCTCACGGTGTGGAGGACTATAGAACACAGACTAAATAAAGTATATTACTATACAGTGTGTATAACCTCTCTCTCATCCCCGCTGTGTGAAGGACTATAGGACACAAACTAAATAAAGCATATCACTGTACCGTGTGTGTAACCTCTCTCTCCCCACTATGTGGAGGACCATAGGACACAGACTAAATATAGTATATTACTGTACAGTGTGTGTAACCTCTCTCTCATCCCCACTGTGTGGAGGACTATAAGACACCAACTAAATAATGTATATTACTGTACCGTGTGTGTAACCTCTCTCTCCGCTGGGTGGAGGACTATAGAACACAGACTAAATAAAGTATATCACTGTACAGTGTGTGGAGGACTATAGGACACAGACTAAATAAAGTATATTACTTCACAGTGTGTGTAACCTCTCTCATCCCCACTGAGTGGAGGACTATAGGACACAGACTAAATAAAGTATATCACTGTACAGTGTGTGTAACCTCTCTCCGCTGGGTGGAGGACTATAGAACACAGACTAAATATAGTATATTACTGTACAGTGTGTGTAACCTCTCTCATCCTCACTGTGTGGAGGACTATAGGACACAGACTAAAGTATATCACTGTACAGTGTGTGTAATCTCTCTCCCCCCAATGTGTGGAGGACTATATCACTGTACAGTGTGTGTAACCTCTCTCCTCACGGTGTGGGGGACTATAGGACACAAACTAAATAAAGTATATCACTGTACCGTGTGTGTAATCTCTCTCTCCCCACTATGTGGAGGACCATAGGACATAGACTAAATAAAGTATATCACTACAGTGTGTGTAACCTCTCTCTCCCCACTATGTGGAGGACCATAGGACATAGACTAAATAAAGTATATCACTACAGTGTGTGTAACCTCTCCCTCTCCACAGTGTGGAGGACTATAGGACACAGATTAAATAAAGTATATTACTGTACAGTGTGTGTAACCTCTCTCTCCACTGTGTGGAGGACTATAGTACATAGACTAAAGTATATCACTGTACAGTGTGTGTAACCTCTCTCTCCCCAATGTGTGGAGGACTATAGGACATAGACTAAAGTATATCACTGTACAGTGTGTGTAAACTCTCTCATCCCCGCTGGGTGGAGGACTATAGAACACAGACTAAATAAAGTATATCACTGTACAGTGTGTGGAGGACTATAGGACACAGACTAAATAAAGTATATCACTGTACAGTGTGTGTAACCTCTCTCTCCGCTGGGTGGTGGACTATAGAACACAGACTAAATAAAGTATATCACTGTACAGTGTGTGTAACCTCTCTCATCCCCACTGTGTGGAGGACTATAAGGCACAAACTAAATAAAGTATATCACTGTACAGTGTGTGTAACCTCTCTCTCCACTATGTGGAGGACTATAGGACATAGACTAAAGTATATCACTGTACAGTGTGTGTAACCTCTCTCCTCACGGTGTGGAGGACTATAGAACACAGACTAAATAAAGTATATTACTATACAGTGTGTGTAAACTCTCTCATCCCCGCTGTGTGAAGGACTATAGGACACAGACTAAATAAAGTATATCACTGTACAGTGTGTGTAACCTCTCTCTCTCACCACTGTGTGGAGGACTATAGGACACAGACTAAATAAAGTATATCACTGTACAGTGTGTGTAACCTCTCATCCCCACTGTGTGGAGGACTATAAGACACAAACTAAATAAAGTATATTACTGTACCGTGTGTGTAACCTCTCTCTCCACTGTGTGGAGGACTATAAGACACAAACTAAATAAAGTATATCACTGTACAGTGTGTGTAACCTCTCTCTCCCCAATGTGTGGAGGACTATATCACTGTACAGTGTGTGTAACCTCTCTCCTCACGGTGTGGAGGACTATAGGACACAGACTAAATAAAGTATATTACTGTACAGTGTGTGTAACCTCTCTCTCCGCTGGGTGGTGGACTATAGAACACAGACTAAATAAAGTATATCACTGTACAGTGTGTGGAGGAATATAGGACACAGACTAAATAAAGTATATTACTGTACAGTGTGTGTAACCTCTCTCTCCGCTGGGTGGAGGACTATAGAACACAGACTAAATAAAGTATATCACTTTACAGTGTGTGGAGGACTATAGGACACAGACTAAATAAAGTATATTACTGTACAGTGTGTGTAACCTCTCTCTCATCCCCACTGTGTGGAGGACTATAGGACACAGACTAAATAAAGTATATCACTGTACAGTGTGTGGAGGACTATAGGACACAGACTAAATAAAGTATATTACTTCACAGTGTGTGTAACCTCTCTCATCCCCACTGAGTGGAGGACTATAGGACACAGACTAAATAAAGTATATCACTGTACAGTGTATATAACCTCTCTCTCATCCCCACTGTGTTGAGGACTATAAGGCACAAACTAAATAATGTATTTCACTGTACCGTGTGTGTAACCTCTCTCTCCGCTGGGTGGAGGACTATAGGACACAGACTAAAGTATATCACTGTACAGTGTGTGTAACCTCTCTCATCCTCACTGTGTGGAGGACTATAGAACACAGACTAAATAAAGTATATCACTACAGTGTGTGTAACCTCTCTCTCCCCACTATGTGGAGGACCATAGGACATAGACTAAATAAAGTATATCACTACAGTGTGTGTAACCTCTCTCTCCCCACTATGTGGAGGACCATAGGACATAGACTAAATAAAGTATATCACTACAGTGTGTGTAACCTCTCTCCCCCACTATGTGGAGGACCATAGGACATAGACTAAATAAAGTATATCACTACAGTGTGTGTAACCTCTCTCTCTCCACTGAGTGGAGGACTATAGGACACAGACTAAATAAAGTATATCACTGTACCGTGTGTGTAACCTCTCTCTCTCCACTGTGTGGAGGACTATAGGACATAGACTAAAGTATATCACTGTACAGTGTGTGTAACCTCTCTCCCCAATGTGTGGAGGACTATAGGACATAGACTAAAGTATATCACTGTACAGTGTGTGTAAACTCTCTCATCCCCGCTGTGTGGAGGACTATAGGACACAGACTAAATAAAGTATATTACTGTACAGTGTGTGTAACCTCTCTCTCATCCCCACTAAGTGGAGGACTATAGGACACAGACTAAATAAAGTATATCACTGTACAGTGTGTGTAACCTCTCATCCCCACTGTGTGGAGGACTATAAGGCACAAACTAAATAAAGTATATCACTGTACCGTGTGTGTAACCTCTCTCTCCCCACTATGTGGAGGACCATAGGACATAGACTAAATAAAGTATATTACTATACAGTGTGTATAACCTCTCTCCTCACGGTGTGGAGGACTATAGAACACAGACTAAATAAAGTATATTACTATACAGTGTGTATAACCTCTCTCTCATCCCCGCTGTGTGAAGGACTATAGGACACAAACTAAATAAAGCATATCACTGTACCGTGTGTGTAACCTCTCTCTCCCCACTATGTGGAGGACCATAGGACACAGACTAAATATAGTATATTACTGTACAGTGTGTGTAACCTCTCTCTCATCCCCACTGTGTGGAGGACTATAAGACACCAACTAAATAATGTATATTACTGTACCGTGTGTGTAACCTCTCTCCGCTGGGTGGAGGACTATAGAACACAGACTAAATAAAGTATATCACTGTACAGTGTGTGGAGGACTATAGGACACAGACTAAATAAAGTATATTACTTCACAGTGTGTGTAACCTCTCTCATCCCCACTGAGTGGAGGACTATAGGACACAGACTAAATAAAGTATATCACTGTACAGTGTGTGTAACCTCTCTCCGCTGGGTGGAGGACTATAGAACACAGACTAAATATAGTATATTACTGTACAGTGTGTGTAACCTCTCTCATCCTCACTGTGTGGAGGACTATAGGACACAGACTAAAGTATATCACTGTACAGTGTGTGTAACCTCTCTCCCCCCAATGTGTGGAGGACTATATCACTGTACAGTGTGTGTAACCTCTCTCCTCACGGTGTGGGGGACTATAGGACACAAACTAAATAAAGTATATCACTGTACCGTGTGTGTAATCTCTCTCTCCCCACTATGTGGAGGACCATAGGACATAGACTAAATAAAGTATATCACTACAGTGTGTGTAACCTCTCTCCCCCACTATGTGGAGGACCATAGGACATAGACTAAATAAAGTATATCACTACAGTGTGTGTAACCTCTCCCTCTCCACAGTGTGGAGGACTATAGGACACAGATTAAATAAAGTATATTACTGTACAGTGTGTGTAACCTCTCTCTCCACTGTGTGGAGGACTATAGTACATAGACTAAAGTATATCACTGTACAGTGTGTGTAACCTCTCTCTCCCCAATGTGTGGAGGACTATAGGACATAGACTAAAGTATATCACTGTACAGTGTGTGTAAACTCTCTCATCCCCGCTGGGTGGAGGACTATAGAACACAGACTAAATAAAGTATATCACTGTACAGTGTGTGGAGGACTATAGGACACAGACTAAATAAAGTATATCACTGTACAGTGTGTGTAACCTCTCTCCCGCTGGGTGGTGGACTATAGAACACAGACTAAATAAAGTATATCACTGTACAGTGTGTGTAACCTCTCTCATCCCCACTGTGTGGAGGACTATAAGGCACAAACTAAATAAAGTATATCACTGTACAGTGTGTGTAACCTCTCTCTCCACTATGTGGAGGACTATAGGACATAGACTAAAGTATATCACTGTACAGTGTGTGTAACCTCTCTCCTCACGGTGTGGAGGACTATAGAACACAGACTAAATAAAGTATATTACTATACAGTGTGTGTAAACTCTCTCATCCCCGCTGTGTGAAGGACTATAGGACACAGACTAAATAAAGTATATCACTGTACAGTGTGTGTAACCTCTCTCTCTCCCACTGTGTGGAGGACTATAGGACACAGACTAAATAAAGTATATCACTGTACAGTGTGTGTAACCTCTCATCCCCACTGTGTGGAGGACTATAAGACACAAACTAAATAAAGTATATTACTGTACCGTGTGTGTAACCTCTCTCTCCACTGTGTGGAGGACTATAAGACACAAACTAAATAAAGTATATCACTGTACAGTGTGTGTAACCTCTCTCCCCCAATGTGTGGAGGACTATATCACTGTACAGTGTGTGTAACCTCTCTCCTCACGGTGTGGAGGACTATAGGACACAGACTAAATAAAGTATATTACTGTACAGTGTGTGTAACCTCTCTCTCCGCTGGGTGGTGGACTATAGAACACAGACTAAATAAAGTATATCACTGTACAGTGTGTGGACGAATATAGGACACAGACTAAATAAAGTATATTACTGTACAGTGTGTGTAACCTCTCTCTCCGCTGGGTGGAGGACTATAGAACACAGACTAAATAAAGTATATCACTGTACAGTGTGTGGAGGACTATAGGACACAGACTAAATAAAGTATATTACTGTACAGTGTGTGTAACCTCTCTCTCATCCCCACTGTGTGGAGGACTATAGGACACAGACTAAATAAAGTATATCACTGTACAGTGTGTGGAGGACTATAGGACACAGACTAAATAAAGTATATTACTTCACAGTGTGTGTAACCTCTCTCATCCCCACTGAGTGGAGGACTATAGGACACAGACTAAATAAAGTATATCACTGTACAGTGTGTATAACCTCTCTCTCATCCCCACTGTGTTGAGGACTATAAGGCACAAACTAAATAATGTATTTCACTGTACCGTGTGTGTAACCTCTCTCCGCTGGGTGGAGGACTATAGGACACAGACTAAAGTATATCACTGTACAGTGTGTGTAACCTCTCTCATCCTCACTGTGTGGAGGACTATAGAACACAGACTAAATAAAGTATATCACTACAGTGTGTGTAACCTCTCTCTCCCCACTATGTGGAGGACCATAGGACATAGACTAAATAAAGTATATCACTACAGTGTGTGTAACCTCTCTCTCCCCACTATGTGGAGGACCATAGGACATAGACTAAATAAAGTATATCACTACAGTGTGTGTAACCTCTCTCTCCCCACTATGTGGAGGACCATAGGACATAGACTAAATAAAGTATATCACTACAGTGTGTGTAACCTCTCTCTCTCCACTGAGTGGAGGACTATAGGACACAGACTAAATAAAGTATATCACTGTACCGTGTGTGTAACCTCTCTCTCTCCACTGTGTGGAGGACTATAGGACATAGACTAAAGTATATCACTGTACAGTGTGTGTAACCTCTCTCCCCAATGTGTGGAGGACTATAGGACATAGACTAAAGTATATCACTGTACAGTGTGTGTAAACTCTCTCATCCCCGCTGTGTGGAGGACTATAGGACACAGACTAAATAAAGTATATTACTGTACAGTGTGTGTAACCTCTCTCTCATCCCCACTAAGTGGAGGACTATAGGACACAGACTAAATAAAGTATATCACTGTACAGTGTGTGTAACCTCTCATCCCCACTGTGTGGAGGACTATAAGGCACAAACTAAATAAAGTATATCACTGTACCGTGTGTGTAACCTCTCTCTCCCCACTATGTGGAGGACCATAGGACATAGACTAAATAAAGTATATTACTATACAGTGTGTATAACCTCTCTCCTCACGGTGTGGAGGACTATAGAACACAGACTAAATAAAGTATATTACTATACAGTGTGTATAACCTCTCTCTCATCCCCGCTGTGTGAAGGACTATAGGACACAAACTAAATAAAGCATATCACTGTACCGTGTGTGTAACCTCTCTCTCCCCACTATGTGGAGGACCATAGGACACAGACTAAATATAGTATATTACTGTACAGTGTGTGTAACCTCTCTCTCATCCCCACTGTGTGGAGGACTATAAGACACCAACTAAATAATGTATATTACTGTACCGTGTGTGTAACCTCTCTCTCCGCTGGGTGGAGGACTATAGAACACAGACTAAATAAAGTATATCACTGTACAGTGTGTGGAGGACTATAGGACACAGACTAAATAAAGTATATTACTTCACAGTGTGTGTAACCTCTCTCATCCCCACTGAGTGGAGGACTATAGGACACAGACTAAATAAAGTATATCACTGTACAGTGTGTGTAACCTCTCTCCGCTGGGTGGAGGACTATAGAACACAGACTAAATATAGTATATTACTGTACAGTGTGTGTAACCTCTCTCTCCTCACGGTGTGGAGGACTATAGGACACAGACTAAATAAAGTATATTACTGTACAGTGTGTGTAATCTCTCTCTCTCTCTCCACTGTGTGGAGGACTATAAGGCACAAACTAAATAATGTATATTACTGTACAGTGTGTGTAACCTCTCTCTCTCCGCTGGGTGGAGGACTATAGAACACAGACTAAATAAAGTATATCACTGTACAGTGTGTGGAGGACTATAGGACACAGACTAAATAAAGTATATTACTTCACAGTGTGTGTAACCTCTCTCATCCCCACTGAGTGGAGGACTATAGGACACAGACTAAATAAAGTATATCACTGTACAGTGTGTGTAACCTCTCTCATCCCCACTGAGTGGAGGACTATAGGACACAGACTAAATAAAGTATATTACTGTACAGTGTGTGTAACCTCTCTCATCCCCACTGAGTGGAGGACTATAGGACACAGACTAAATAAAGTATATCACTGTACAGTGTGTATAACCTCTCTCTCATCCCCACTGTGTTGAGGACTATAAGGCACAAACTAAATAATGTATATCACTGTACCGTGTGTGTAACCTCTCTCTCCGCTGGGTGGAGGACTATAGAACACAGACTAAATATAGTATATTACTGTACAGTGTGTGTAACCTCTCCCATCCTCACTGTGTGGAGGACTATAGGACACAGACTAAATAAAGTATATTACTATACAGTGTGTGTAACCTCTCTCCGCTGGGTGGAGGACTATAGAACACAGACTAAATATAGTATATTACTGTACAGTGTGTGTAACCTCTCATCCCCACTGTGTGGAGGACTATAGGACACAGACTAAATAAAGTATATCACTGTACAGTGTGTGTAACCTCTCTCCGCTGGGTGGAGGACTATAGGACACAGACTAAATAAAGTATATTACTATACAGTGTGTGTAACCTCTCTCCGCTGGGTGGAGGACTATAGAACACAGACTAAATATAGTATATTACTGTACAGTGTGTGTAACCTCTCATCCCCACTGTGTGGAGGACTATAGGACACAGACTAAATAAAGTATATCACTGTACAGTGTGTGTAACCTCTCTCTCCGCTGTGTGGAGGACTATAGGACACAGACTAAATAAAGTATATTACTGTACAGTGTGTGTAACCTCTCTCTCCCCACTATGTGGAGGACCATAGGACATAGACTAAATAAAGTATATCACTACAGTGTGTGTAACCTCTCTCTCCCACTATGTGGAGGACTATAGGACACAGATTAAATAAAGTATATCACTGTACCGTGTGTGTAACCTCTCTCCCCCGCTGTGTGGAGGACTATAAGGCACAAACTAAATAATGTATATTACTGTACAGTGTGTGTAACCTCTCTCTCTCCACTGTGTGGAGGACTATAGGACATAGACTAAAGTATATCACTGTATAGTGTGTGTAACCTCTCTCCCCCAATTTGTGGAGGACTATAGGACATAGACTAAAGTATATCACTGTACAGTGTGTGTAACCTCTCTCCTCACGGTGTGGAGGACTATAGGACACAGACTAAATAAAGTATATTACTGTACAGTGTGTGTAATCTCTCTCTCTCTCTCCACTGTGTGGAGGACTATAAGGCACAAACTAAATAATGTATATTACTGTACAGTGTGTGTAACCTCTCTCATCCCCACTGAGTGGAGGACTATAGGACACAGACTAAATAAAGTATATTACTGTACAGTGTGTGTAACCTCTCTCATCCCCACTGAGTGGAGGACTATAGGACACAGACTAAATAAAGTATATCACTGTACAGTGTGTATAACCTCTCTCTCATCCCCACTGTGTTGAGGACTATAAGGCACAAACTAAATAATGTATATCACTGTACCGTGTGTGTAACCTCTCTCTCCTCTGGGTGGAGGACGATAGAACACAGACTAAATATAGTATATTACTGTACAGTGTGTGTAACCTCTCCCATCCTCACTGTGTGGAGGACTATAGGACACAGACTAAATAAAGTATATTACTATACAGTGTGTGTAAGCTCTCTCCGCTGGGTGGAGGACTATAGAACACAGACTAAATATAGTATATTACTGTACAGTGTGTGTAACCTCTCTCATCCTCACTGTGTGGAGGACTATAGGACACAGACTAAATAAAGTATATTACTATACAGTGTGTGTAAGCTCTCTCCGCTGTGTGGAGGACTATAGGACACAGACTAAATAAAGTATATTACTGTACAGTGTGTGTAACCTCTCTCTCCCCACTATGTGGAGGACCATAGGACATAGACTAAATAAAGTATATCACTACAGTGTGTGTAACCTCTCTCTCCCCACTATGTGGAGGACCATAGGACATAGACTAAATAAAGTATATCACTACAGTGTGTGTAACCTCTCTCTCCACAGTGTGGAGGACTATAGGACACAGATTAAATAAAGTATATCACTGTACCGTGTGTGTAACCTCTCTCTCATCCCCACTGTGTTGAGGACTATAAGGCACAAACTAAATAATGTATATTACTGTACAGTGTGTGTAACCTCTCTCTCTCCACTGTGTGGAGGACTATAGGACATAGACTAAAGTATATCACTGTATAGTGTGTGTAACCTCTCTCTCCCCAATGTGTGGAGGACTATAGGACATAGACTAAAGTATATCACTGTACAGTGTGTGTAACCTCTCTCTCATCCCCACTGAGTGGAGGACTATAAGGCACAAACTAAATAAAGTATATCACTGTACCGTTTGTGTAACCTCTCTCTCTCCCCACTATGTGGAGGACCATAGGACATAGACTAAATAAAGTATATTACTGTACCGTGTGTGTAACTTCTCTCTCTCCCCACTATGTGGAGGACCATAGGACACAGACTAAATATAGTATATTACTGTACCGTGTGTGTAACCTCTCTCTCCCCACTATGTGGAGGACCATAGGACACAGACTAAATATAGTATATTACTGTACAGTGTGTGTAACCTCTCTCTCATCCCCACTGTGTGGAGGACTATAAGACACCAACTAAATAATGTATATTACTGTACCGTGTGTGTAACCTCTCTCTCCGCTGGGTGGAGGACTATAGAACACAGACTAAATAAAGTATATCACTGTACAGTGTGTGGAGGACTATAGGACACAGACTAAATAAAGTATATTACTTCACAGTGTATGTAACCTCTCTCATCCCCACTGAGTGGAGGACTATAGGACACAGACTAAATAAAGTATATCACTGTACAGTGTGTATAACCTCTCTCTCATCCCCACTGTGTTGAGGACTACAAGGCACAAACTAAATAATGTATATCACTGTTCCGTGTGTGTAACCTCTCTCTCCGCTGGGTGGAGGACTATAGAACACAGACTAAATATAGTATATTACTGTACAGTGTGTGTAACCTCTCCCATCCTCACTGTGTGGAGGACTATAGGACACAGACTAAATAAAGTATATTACTATACAGTGTGTGTAACCTCTCTCCGCTGGGTGGAGGACTATAGAACACAGACTAAATATAGTATATTACTGTACAGTGTGTGTAACCTCTCATCCCCACTGTGTGGAGGACTATAGGACACAGACTAAATAAAGTATATCACTGTACAGTGTGTGTAACCTCTCTCTCCCCGCTGTGTGGAGGACTATAGAACACAGACTAAATCAAGTATATCACTGTACCGTGTGTGTAACCTCTTTCTCTCCCCACTATGTGGAGGACTATAGGACACAGACTAAATAAAGTATATTACTTCACAGTGTGTGTAACCTCTCTCATCCCCACTGAGTGGAGGACTATAGGACACAGACTAAATAAAGTATATCACTGTACAGTGTGTGTAACCTCTCTCATCCCCACTGAGTGGAGGACTATAGAACACAGACTAAATATAGTATATTACTGTACAGTGTGTGTAACCTCTCTCATCCCCACTGAGTGGAGGACTATAGGACACAGACTAAATAAAGTATATTACTGTACAGTGTGTGTAACCTCTCATCCCCACTGTGTGGAGGACTATAGGACACAGACTAAATAAAGTGTATCACTGTACCGTGTGTGTAACCTCTCTCTCATCCCCAATGTGTGGAGGACTATAAGACACCAACTAAATAATGTATATTACTGTACCGTGTGTGTAACCTCTCTCTCCGCTGGGTGGAGGACTATAGAACACAGACTAAATAAAGTATATCACTGTACAGTGTGTAGAGGACTATAGGACACAGACTAAATAAAGTATATTACTTCACAGTGTGTGTAACCTCTCTCATCCCCACTGAGTGGAGGACTATAGGACACAGACTAAATAAAGTATATCACTGTACAGTGTGTATAACCTCTCTCTCATCCCCACTGTGTTGAGGACTATAAGGCACAAACTAAATAATGTATATCACTGTACCGTGTGTGTAACCTCTCTCTCCGCTGTGTGGAGGACTATAGAACACAGACTAAATATAGTATATTACTGTACAGTGTGTGTAACCTCTCCCATCCTCACTGTGTGGAGGACTATAGGCCACAGACTAAATAAAGTATATTACTGTACAGTGTGTGTAACCTCTCTCTCCCCACTATGTGGAGGACCATAGGACATAGACTAAATAAAGTATATCACTACAGTGTGTGTAACCTCTCTCTCATCCCCACTGTGTTGAGGACTATAGAACACAGACTAAATCAAGTATATCACTGTACCGTGTGTGTAACCTCTCTCTCCCCACTATGTGGAGGACTATAGGACACAGACTAAATAAAGTATATTACTTCACAGTGTGTGTAACCTCTCTCATCCCCACTGAGTGGAGGACTATAGGACACAGATTAAATAAAGTATATCACTGTACCGTGTGTGTAACCTCTCTCATCCCCACTGAGTGGAGGACTATAGAACACAGACTAAATATAGTATATTACTGTACAGTGTGTGTAACCTCTCTCATCCCCACTGAGTGGAGGACTATAGGACACAGACTAAATAAAGTATATTACTGTACAGTGTGTGTAACCTCTCATCCCCACTGTGTGGAGGACTATAGGACACAGACTAAATAAAGTGTATCACTGTACCGTGTGTGTAACCTCTCTCATCCCCAATGTGTGGAGGACTATAAGACACCAACTAAATAATGTATATTACTGTACCGTGTGTGTAACCTCTCTCTCCGCTGGGTGGAGGACTATAGAACACAGACTAAATAAAGTATATCACTGTACAGTGTGTAGAGGACTATAGGACACAGACTAAATAAAGTATATTACTTCACAGTGTGTGTAACCTCTCTCATCCCCACTGAGTGGAGGACTATAGGACACAGACTAAATAAAGTATATCACTGTACAGTGTGTATAACCTCTCTCTCATCCCCACTGTGTTGAGGACTATAAGGCACAAACTAAATAATGTATATCACTGTACCGTGTGTGTAACCTCTCTCTCCGCTGTGTGGAGGACTATAGAACACAGACTAAATATAGTATATTACTGTACAGTGTGTGTAACCTCTCCCATCCTCACTGTGTGGAGGACTATAGGCCACAGACTAAATAAAGTATATTACTGTACAGTGTGTGTAACCTCTCTCTCCCCACTATGTGGAGGACCATAGGACATAGACTAAATAAAGTATATCACTACAGTGTGTGTAACCTCTCTCTCCCCACTATGTGGAGGACTATAGGACACAGATTAAATAAAGTATATCACTGTACCATGTGTGTAACCTCTCTCTCCCCGCTGTGTGGAGGACTATAAGGCACAAACTAAATAATGTATATTACTGTACAGTGTGTGTAACCTCTCTCTCTCCACTGTGTGGAGGACTATAGGACATAGACTAAAGTATATCACTGTATAGTGTGTGTAACCTCTCTCTCCCCAATTTGTGGAGGACTATAGGACATAGACTAAAGTATATCACTGTACAGTGTGTGTAACCTCTCTCCTCACGGTGTGGAGGACTATAGGACACAGACTAAATAAAGTATATTACTGTATAGTGTGTGTAACCTCTCTCATCCCCACTGTGTGGAGGACTATAAGGCACAAACTAAATAATGTATATTACTGTACAGTGTGTGTAACCTCTCTCTCCACTGGGTGGAGGACTATAGAACACAGACTAAATAAAGTATATCACTGTACAGTGTGTGGAGGACTATAGGACACAGACTAAATAAAGTATATTACTTCACAGTGTGTGTAACCTCTCTCATCCCCACTGAGTGGAGGACTATAGGACACAGACTAAATAAAGTATATCACTGTACAGTGTGTGTAACCTCTCTCATCCCCACTGAGTGGAGGACTATAGGACACAGACTAAATAAAGTATATTACTGTACAGTGTGTATAACCTCTCATCCCCACTGAGTGGAGGACTATAGGACACAGACTAAATAAAGTATATCACTGTACAGTGTGTATAACCTCTCTCTCATCCCCACTGTGTTGAGGACTATAAGGCACAAACTAAATAATGTATATCACTGTACCGTGTGTGTAACCTCTCTCTCCGCTGGGTGGAGGACTATAGAACACAGACTAAATATAGTATATTACTGTACAGTGTGTGTAACCTCTCCCATCCTCACTGTGTGGAGGACTATAGGACACAGACTAAATAAAGTATATTACTATACAGTGTGTGTAAGCTCTCTCCGCTGGGTGGAGGACTATAGAACACAGACTAAATATAGTATATTACTGTACAGTGTGTGTAACCTCTCTCATCCTCACTGTGTGGAGGACTATAGGACACAGACTAAATAAAGTATATTACTATACAGTGTGTGTAAGCTCTCTCCGCTGTGTGGAGGACTATAGGACACAGACTAAATAAAGTATATTACTGTACAGTGTGTGTAACCTCTCTCTCCCCACTATGTGGAGGACCATAGGACATAGACTAAATAAAGTATATCACTACAGTGTGTGTAACCTCTCTCCCCACTATGTGGAGGACCATAGGACATAGACTAAATAAAGTATATCACTACAGTGTGTGTAACCTCTCTCTCCACAGTGTGGAGGACTATAGGACACAGATTAAATAAAGTATATCACTGTACCGTGTGTGTAACCTCTCTCTCATCCCCACTGTGTTGAGGACTATAAGGCACAAACTAAATAATGTATATTACTGTACAGTGTGTGTAACCTCTCTCTCTCCACTGTGTGGAGGACTATAGGACATAGACTAAAGTATATCACTGTACAGTGTGTGTAACCTCTCTCTCATCCCCACTGAGTGGAGGACTATAAGGCACAAACTAAATAAAGTATATCACTGTACCGTTTGTGTAACCTCTCTCTCTCCCCACTATGTGGAGGACCATAGGACATAGACTAAATAAAGTATATTACTGTACCGTGTGTGTAACCTCTCTCTCCCCCACTATGTGGAGGACTATAGGACATAGACTAAAGTATATCACTGTACAGTGTGTGTAACCTCTCTCTCTCCACTGTGTGGAGGACTATAGGACATAGACTAAATAAAGTATATTACTATACAGTGTGTATAACCTCTCTCCTCACGGTGTGGAGGACTATAGAACACAGAATAAATAAAGTATATTACTATACAGTGTGTATAACCTCTCTCTCATCCCCGCTGTGTGAAGGACTATAGGACACAAACTAAATAAATTATATCACTGTACCGTGTGTGTAACCTCTCTCTCCCCACTATGTGGAGGACCATAGGACACAGACTAAATATAGTATATTACTGTACAGTGTGTGTAACCTCTCTCTCATCCCCACTGTGTGGAGGACTATAAGACACCAACTAAATAATGTATATTACTGTACCGTGTGTGTAACCTCTCTCTCCGCTGGGTGGAGGACTATAGAACACAGACTAAATAAAGTATATCACTGTACAGTGTGTGGAGGACTATAGGACACAGACTAAATAAAGTATATTACTTCACAGTGTATGTAACCTCTCTCATCCCCACTGAGTGGAGGACTATAGGACACAGACTAAATAAAGTATATCACTGTACAGTGTGTATAACCTCTCTCTCATCCCCACTGTGTTGAGGACTACAAGGCACAAACTAAATAATGTATATCACTGTTCCGTGTGTGTAACCTCTCTCTCCGCTGGGTGGAGGACTATAGAACACAGACTAAATATAGTATATTACTGTACAGTGTGTGTAACCTCTCCCATCCTCACTGTGTGGAGGACTATAGGACACAGACTAAATAAAGTATATTACTATACAGTGTGTGTAACCTCTCTCCGCTGGGTGGAGGACTATAGAACACAGACTAAATATAGTATATTACTGTACAGTGTGTGTAACCTCTCATCCCCACTGTGTGGAGGACTATAGGACACAAACTAAATAAATTATATCACTGTACCGTGTGTGTAACCTCTCTCTCCCCACTATGTGGAGGACTATAGGACACAGACTAAATAAAGTATATTACTTCACAGTGTGTGTAACCTCTCTCATCCCCACTGAGTGGAGGACTATAGGACACAGATTAAATAAAGTATATCACTGTACCGTGTGTGTAACCTCTCTCATCCCCACTGAGTGGAGGACTATAGAACACAGACTAAATATAGTATATTACTGTACAGTGTGTGTAACCTCTCTCATCCCCACTGAGTGGAGGACTATAGGACACAGACTAAATAAAGTATATTACTGTACAGTGTGTGTAACCTCTCATCCCCACTGTGTGGAGGACTATAGGACACAGACTAAATAAAGTGTATCACTGTACCGTGTGTGTAACCTCTCTCTCATCCCCAATGTGTGGAGGACTATAAGACACCAACTAAATAATGTATATTACTGTACCGTGTGTGTAACCTCTCTCTCCGCTGGGTGGAGGACTATAGAACACAGACTAAATAAAGTATATCACTGTACAGTGTGTAGAGGACTATAGGACACAGACTAAATAAAGTATATTACTTCACAGTGTGTGTAACCTCTCTCATCCCCACTGAGTGGAGGACTATAGGACACAGACTAAATAAAGTATATCACTGTACAGTGTGTATAACCTCTCTCTCATCCCCACTGTGTTGAGGACTATAAGGCACAAACTAAATAATGTATATCACTGTACCGTGTGTGTAACCTCTCTCTCCGCTGTGTGGAGGACTATGGAACACAGACTAAATATAGTATATTACTGTACAGTGTGTGTAACCTCTCCCATCCTCACTGTGTGGAGGACTATAGGCCACAGACTAAATAAAGTATATTACTGTACAGTGTGTGTAACCTCTCTCCCCCACTATGTGGAGGACCATAGGACATAGACTAAATAAAGTATATCACTACAGTGTGTGTAACCTCTCTCCCCCACTATGTGGAGGACTATAGGACACAGATTAAATAAAGTATATCACTGTACCATGTGTGTAACCTCTCTCTCCCCGCTGTGTGGAGGACTATAAGGCACAAACTAAATAATGTATATTACTGTACAGTGTGTGTAAACTCTCTCTCTCCACTGTGTGGAGGACTATAGGACATAGACTAAAGTATATCACTGTATAGTGTGTGTAACCTCTCTCTCCCCAATTTGTGGAGGACTATAGGACATAGACTAAAGTATATCACTGTACAGTGTGTGTAACCTCTCTCCTCACGGTGTGGAGGACTATAGGACACAGACTAAATAAAGTATATTACTGTACAGTGTGTGTAATCTCTCTCTCTCTCTCCACTGTGTGGAGGACTATAAGGCACAAACTAAATAATGTATATTACTGTACAGTGTGTGTAACCTCTCTCTCTCCACTGGGTGGAGGACTATAGAACACAGACTAAATAAAGTATATCACTGTACAGTGTGTGGAGGACTATAGGACACAGACTAAATAAAGTATATTACTTCACAGTGTGTGTAACCTCTCTCATCCCCACTGAGTGGAGGACTATAGGACACAGACTAAATAAAGTATATCACTGTACAGTGTGTGTAACCTCTCTCATCCCCACTGAGTGGAGGACTATAGGACACAGACTAAATAAAGTATATTACTGTACAGTGTGTATAACCTCTCATCCCCACTGAGTGGAGGACTATAGGACACAGACTAAATAAAGTATATCACTGTACAGTGTGTATAACCTCTCTCTCATCCCCACTGTGTTGAGGACTATAAGGCACAAACTAAATAATGTATATCACTGTACCGTGTGTGTAACCTCTCTCTCCGCTGGGTGGAGGACTATAGAACACAGACTAAATATAGTATATTACTGTACAGTGTGTGTAACCTCTCCCATCCTCACTGTGTGGAGGACTATAGGACACAGACTAAATAAAGTATATTACTATACAGTGTGTGTAAGCTCTCTCCGCTGGGTGGAGGACTATAGAACACAGACTAAATATAGTATATTACTGTACAGTGTGTGTAACCTCTCTCATCCTCACTGTGTGGAGGACTATAGGACACAGACTAAATAAAGTATATTACTATACAGTGTGTGTAAGCTCTCTCCGCTGTGTGGAGGACTATAGGACACAGACTAAATAAAGTATATTACTGTACAGTGTGTGTAACCTCTCTCTCCCCACTATGTGGAGGACCATAGGACATAGACTAAATAAAGTATATCACTACAGTGTGTGTAACCTCTCTCTCCCCACTATGTGGAGGACCATAGGACATAGACTAAATAAAGTATATCACTACAGTGTGTGTAACCTCTCTCTCTCCACAGTGTGGAGGACTATAGGACACAGATTAAATAAAGTATATCACTGTACCGTGTGTGTAACCTCTCTCTCATCCCCACTGTGTTGAGGACTATAAGGCACAAACTAAATAATGTATATTACTGTACAGTGTGTGTAACCTCTCTCTCTCCACTGTGTGGAGGACTATAGGACATAGACTAAAGTATATCACTGTATAGTGTGTGTAACCTCTCTCTCCCCAATGTGTGGAGGACTATAGGACATAGACTAAAGTATATCACTGTACAGTGTGTGTAACCTCTCTCTCATCCCCACTGAGTGGAGGACTATAAGGCACAAACTAAATAAAGTATATCACTGTACCGTTTGTGTAACCTCTCTCTCTCCCCACTATGTGGAGGACCATAGGACATAGACTAAATAAAGTATATTACTGTACCGTGTGTGTAACCTCTCTCTCTCCCCACTATGTGGAGGACTATAGGACATAGACTAAAGTATATCACTGTACAGTGTGTGTAACCTCTCTCTCTCCACTGTGTGGAGGACTATAGGACATAGACTAAATAAAGTATATTACTATACAGTGTGTATAACCTCTCTCCTCACGGTGTGGAGGACTATAGAACACAGAATAAATAAAGTATATTACTATACAGTGTGTATAACCTCTCTCTCATCCCCGCTGTGTGAAGGACTATAGGACACAAACTAAATAAATTATATCACTGTACCGTGTGTGTAACCTCTCTCTCCCCACTATGTGGAGGACCATAGGACACAGACTAAATATAGTATATTACTGTACAGTGTGTGTAACCTCTCTCTCATCCCCACTGTGTGGAGGACTATAAGACACCAACTAAATAATGTATATTACTGTACCGTGTGTGTAACCTCTCTCTCCGCTGGGTGGAGGACTATAGAACACAGACTAAATAAAGTATATCACTGTACAGTGTGTGGAGGACTATAGGACACAGACTAAATAAAGTATATTACTTCACAGTGTATGTAACCTCTCTCATCCCCACTGAGTGGAGGACTATAGGACACAGACTAAATAAAGTATATCACTGTACAGTGTGTATAACCTCTCTCTCATCCCCACTGTGTTGAGGACTACAAGGCACAAACTAAATAATGTATATCACTGTTCCGTGTGTGTAACCTCTCTCTCCGCTGGGTGGAGGACTATAGAACACAGACTAAATATAGTATATTACTGTACAGTGTGTGTAACCTCTCCCATCCTCACTGTGTGGAGGACTATAGGACACAGACTAAATAAAGTATATTACTATACAGTGTGTGTAACCTCTCTCCGCTGGGTGGAGGACTATAGAACACAGACTAAATATAGTATATTACTGTACAGTGTGTGTAACCTCTCATCCCCACTGTGTGGAGGACTATAGGACACAGACTAAATAAAGTATATCACTGTACAGTGTGTGTAACCTCTCTCTCCCCGCTGTGTGGAGGACTATAGAACACAGACTAAATCAAGTATATCACTGTACCGTGTGTGTAACCTCTCTCTCTCCCCACTATGTGGAGGACTATAGGACACAGACTAAATAAAGTATATTACTTCACAGTGTGTGTAACCTCTCTCATCCCCACTGAGTGGAGGACTATAGGACACAGACTAAATAAAGTATATTACTGTACAGTGTGTGTAACCTCTCTCATCCCCACTGAGTGGAGGACTATAGGACACAGACTAAATAAAGTATATTACTGTACAGTGTGTGTAACCTCTCATCCCCACTGTGTGGAGGACTATAGGACACAGACTAAATAAAGTGTATCACTGTACCGTGTGTGTAACCTCTCTCTCATCCCCAATGTGTGGAGGACTATAAGACACCAACTAAATAATGTATATTACTGTACCGTGTGTGTAACCTCTCTCTCCGCTGGGTGGAGGACTATAGAACACAGACTAAATAAAGTATATCACTGTACAGTGTGTAGAGGACTATAGGACACAGACTAAATAAAGTATATTACTTCACAGTGTGTGTAACCTCTCTCATCCCCACTGAGTGGAGGACTATAGGACACAGACTAAATAAAGTATATCACTGTACAGTGTGTATAACCTCTCTCTCATCCCCACTGTGTTGAGGACTATAAGGCACAAACTAAATAATGTATATCACTGTACCGTGTGTGTAACCTCTCTCTCCGCTGTGTGGAGGACAATAGAACACAGACTAAATATAGTATATTACTGTACAGTGTGTGTAACCTCTCCCATCCTCACTGTGTGGAGGACTATAGGCCACAGACTAAATAAAGTATATTACTGTACAGTGTGTGTAACCTCTCTCTCCCCACTATGTGGAGGACCATAGGACATAGACTAAATAAAGTATATCACTACAGTGTGTGTAACCTCTCTCTCCCCACTATGTGGAGGACTATAGGACACAGATTAAATAAAGTATATCACTGTACCATGTGTGTAACCTCTCTCTCCCCGCTGTGTGGAGGACTATAAGGCACAAACTAAATAATGTATATTACTGTACAGTGTGTGTAACCTCTCTCTCTCCACTGTGTGGAGGACTATAGGACATAGACTAAAGTATATCACTGTATAGTGTGTGTAACCTCTCTCTCCCCAATTTGTGGAGGACTATAGGACATAGACTAAAGTATATCACTGTACAGTGTGTGTAACCTCTCTCCTCACGGTGTAGAGGACTATAGGACACAGACTAAATAAAGAATATTACTGTACAGTGTGTGTAATCTCTCTCTCTCTCTCCACTGTGTGGAGGACTATAAGGCACAAACTAAATAATGTATATTACTGTACAGTGTGTGTAACCTCTCTCTCTCCGCTGGGTGGAGGACTATAGAACACAGACTAAATAAAGTATATCACTGTACAGTGTGTGGAGGACTATAGGACACAGACTAAATAAAGTATATTACTGTACAGTGTGTATAACCTCTCTCATCCCCACTGAGTGGAGGACTATAGGACACAGACTAAATAAAGTATATCACTGTACAGTGTGTATAACCTCTCTCTCATCCCCACTGTGTTGAGGACTATAAGGCACAAACTAAATAATGTATATCACTGTACCGTGTGTGTAACCTCTCTCTCCGCTGGGTGGAGGACTATAGAACACAGACTAAATATAGTATATTACTGTACAGTGTGTGTAACCTCTCCCATCCTCACTGTGTGGAGGACTATAGGACACAGACTAAATAAAGTATATCACTGTACAGTGTGTGTAACCTCTCTCTCCGCTGTGTGGAGGACTATAGGACACAGACTAAATAAAGTATATTACTGTACAGTGTGTGTAACCTCTCTCTCCCCACTATGTGGAGGACCATAGGACATAGACTAAATAAAGTATATCACTACAGTGTGTGTAACCTCTCTCTCCCCACTATGTGGAGGACTATAGGACACAGATTAAATAAAGTATATCACTGTACCGTGTGTGTAACCTCTCTCCCCGCTGTGTGGAGGACTATAAGGCACAAACTAAATAATGTATATTACTGTACAGTGTGTGTAACCTCTCTCTCTCCACTGTGTGGAGGACTATAGGACATAGACTAAAGTATATCACTGTATAGTGTGTGTAACCTCTCTCTCCCCAATTTGTGGAGGACTATAGGACATAGACTAAAGTATATCACTGTACAGTGTGTGTAACCTCTCTCCTCACGGTGTGGAGGACTATAGGACACAGACTAAATAAAGTATATTACTGTACAGTGTGTGTAATCTCTCTCTCTCTCCCACTGTGTGGAGGACTATAAGGCACAAACTAAATAATGTATATTACTGTACAGTGTGTGTAACCTCTCTCATCCCCACTGAGTGGAGGACTATAGGACACAGACTAAATAAAGTATATTACTGTAGAGTGTGTGTAACCTCTCTCATCCCCACTGAGTGGAGGACTATAGGACACAGACTAAATAAAGTATATCACTGTACAGTGTGTATAACCTCTCTCTCATCCCCACTGTGTTGAGGACTATAAGGCACAAACTAAATAATGTATATCACTGTACCGTGTGTGTAACCTCTCTCTCCTCTGGGTGGAGGACGATAGAACACAGACTAAATATAGTATATTACTGTACAGTGTGTGTAACCTCTCCCATCCTCACTGTGTGGAGGACTATAGGACACAGACTAAATAAAGTATATTACTATACAGTGTGTGTAAGCTCTCTCCGCTGGGTGGAGGACTATAGAACACAGACTAAATATAGTATATTACTGTACAGTGTGTGTAACCTCTCTCATCCTCACTGTGTGGAGGACTATAGGACACAGACTAAATAAAGTATATTACTATACAGTGTGTGTAAGCTCTCTCCGCTGTGTGGAGGACTATAGGACACAGACTAAATAAAGTATATTACTGTACAGTGTGTGTAACCTCTCTCTCCCCACTATGTGGAGGACCATAGGACATAGACTAAATAAAGTATATCACTACAGTGTGTGTAACCTCTCTCTCCCCACTATGTGGAGGACCATAGGACATAGACTAAATAAAGTATATCACTACAGTGTGTGTAACCTCTCTCTCTCCACAGTGTGGAGGACTATAGGACACAGATTAAATAAAGTATATCACTGTACCGTGTGTGTAACCTCTCTCTCATCCCCACTGTGTTGAGGACTATAAGGCACAAACTAAATAATGTATATTACTGTACAGTGTGTGTAACCTTTCTCTCTCCACTGTGTGGAGGACTATAGGACATAGACTAAAGTATATCACTGTATAGTGTGTGTAACCTCTCTCTCCCCAATGTGTGGAGGACTATAGGACATAGACTAAAGTATATCACTGTACAGTGTGTGTAAACTCTCTCATCCCCGCTGTGTGGAGGACTATAGGACACAAACTAAATAAAGTATATCACTGTACCGTGTGTGTAACCTCTCTCTCTCCCCACTATGTGGAGGACCATAGGACATAGACTAAATAAAGTATATTACTGTACCATGTGTGTAACCTCTCTCTCTCACCACTATGTGGAGGACTATAGGACATAGACTAAAGTATATCACTGTACAGTGTGTGTAACCTCTCTCTCTCCACTGTGTGGAGGACTATAGGACATAGACTAAATAAAGTATATTACTATACAGTGTGTATAACCTCTCTCCTCACGGTGTGGAGGACTATAGAACACAGACTAAATAAAGTATATTACTATACAGTGTGTATAACCTCTCTCTCATCCCCGCTGTGTGAAGGACTATAGGACACAAACTAAATAAAGCATATCACTGTACCGTGTGTGTAACCTCTCTCTCCCCACTATGTGGAGGACCATAGGACACAGACTAAATATAGTATATTACTGTACAGTGTGTGTAACCTCTCTCTCATCCCCACTGTGTGGAGGACTATAAGACACCAACTAAATAATGTATATTACTGTACCGTGTGTGTAACCTCTCTCTCCGCTGGGTGGAGGACTATAGAACACAGACTAAATAAAGTATATCACTGTACAGTGTGTGGAGGACTATAGGACACAGACTAAATAAAGTATATTACTTCACAGTGTATGTAACCTCTCTCATCCCCACTGAGTGGAGGACTATAGGACACAGACTAAATAAAGTATATCACTGTACAGTGTGTATAACCTCTCTCTCATCCCCACTGTGTTGAGGACTATAAGGCACAAACTAAATAATGTATATCACTGTACCGTGTGTGTAACCTCTCTCTCCGCTGGGTGGAGGACTATAGAACACAGACTAAATATAGTATATTACTGTACAGTGTGTGTAACCTCTCCCATCCTCACTGTGTGGAGGACTATAGGACACAGACTAAATAAAGTATATTACTATACAGTGTGTGTAACCTCTCTCCGCTGGGTGGAGGACTATAGAACACAGACTAAATATAGTATATTACTGTACAGTGTGTGTAACCTCTCATCCCCACTGTGTGGAGGACTATAGGACACAGACTAAATAAAGTATATCACTGTACAGTGTGTGTAACCTCTCTCTCCGCTGTGTGGAGGACTATAGGACACAGACTAAATAAAGTATATTACTGTACAGTGTGTGTAACCTCTCTCTCCCCACTATGTGGAGGACCATAGGACATAGACTAAATAAAGTATATCACTACAGTGTGTGTAACCTCTCTCTCCCCACTATGTGGAGGACTATAGGACACAGATTAAATAAAGTATATCACTGTACCGTGTGTGTAACCTCTCTCCCCCGCTGTGTGGAGGACTATAAGGCACAAACTAAATAATGTATATTACTGTACAGTGTGTGTAACCTCTCTCTCTCCACTGTGTGGAGGACTATAGGACATAGACTAAAGTATATCACTGTATAGTGTGTGTAACCTCTCTCTCCCCAATTTGTGGAGGACTATAGGACATAGACTAAAGTATATCACTGTACAGTGTGTGTAACCTCTCTCCTCACGGTGTGGAGGACTATAGGACACAGACTAAATAAAGTATATTACTGTACAGTGTGTGTAATCTCTCTCTCTCTCTCCACTGTGTGGAGGACTATAAGGCACAGACTAAATAATGTATATTACTGTACAGTGTGTGTAACCTCTCTCTCTCCGCTGGGTGGAGGACTATAGAACACAGACTAAATAAAGTATATCACTGTACAGTGTGTGGAGGACTATAGGACATAGACTAAATAAAGTATATTACTGTACAGTGTGTGTAACCTCTCTCATCCCCACTGAGTGGAGGACTATAGAACACAGACTAAATAAAGTATATCACTGTACAGTGTGTGTAACCTCTCTCATCCCCACTGTGTGGAGGACTATAGAACACAGACTAAATAAAGTATATCACTGTACAGTGTGTGGAGGACTATAGGACATAGACTAAATAAAGTATATTACTGTACAGTGTGTGTAACCTCTCTCATCCCCACTGAGTGGAGGACTATAGAACACAGACTAAATAATGTATATCACTGTACAGTGTGTGTAACCTCTCTCTCTCCGCTGGGTGGAGGACTATAGAACACAGACTAAATAAAGTATATTACTGTACAGTGTGTGTAACCTCTCTCTCCCCACTATGTGGAGGACCATAGGACATAGACTAAATAAAGTATATCACTACAGTGTGTGTAACCTCTCTCTCCCCACTATGTGGAGGACTATAGGACACAGATTAAATAAAGTATATCACTGTACCGTGTGTGTAACCTCTCTCTCCCCGCTGTGTGGAGGACTATAAGGCACAAACTAAATAATGTATATTACTGTACAGTGTGTGTAACCTCTCTCTCTCCACTGTGTGGAGGACTATAGGACATAGACTAAAGTATATCACTGTATAGTGTGTGTAACCTCTCTCTCCCCAATTTGTGGAGGACTATAGGACATAGACTAAAGTATATCACTGTACAGTGTGTGTAACCTCTCTCCTCACGGTGTGGAGGACTATAGGACACAGACTAAATAAAGTATATTACTGTACAGTGTGTGTAATCTCTCTCTCTCTCTCCACTGTGTGGAGGACTATAAGGCACAAACTAAATAATGTATATTACTGTACAGTGTGTGTAACCTCTCTCATCCCCACTGAGTGGAGGACTATAGGACACAGACTAAATAAAGTATATTACTGTACAGTGTGTGTAACCTCTCTCATCCCCACTGAGTGGAGGACTATAGGACACAGACTAAATAAAGTATATCACTGTACAGTGTGTATAACCTCTCTCTCATCCCCACTGTGTTGAGGACTATAAGGCACAAACTAAATAATGTATATCACTGTACCGTGTGTGTAACCTCTCTCTCCTCTGGGTGGAGGACGATAGAACACAGACTAAATATAGTATATTACTGTACAGTGTGTGTAACCTCTCCCATCCTCACTGTGTGGAGGACTATAGGACACAGACTAAATAAAGTATATTACTATACAGTGTGTGTAAGCTCTCTCCGCTGGGTGGAGGACTATAGAACACAGACTAAATATAGTATATTACTGTACAGTGTGTGTAACCTCTCTCATCCTCACTGTGTGGAGGACTATAGGACACAGACTAAATAAAGTATATTACTATACAGTGTGTGTAAGCTCTCTCCGCTGTGTGGAGGACTATAGGACACAGACTAAATAAAGTATATTACTGTACAGTGTGTGTAACCTCTCTCTCCCCACTATGTGGAGGACCATAGGACATAGACTAAATAAAGTATATCACTACAGTGTGTGTAACCTCTCTCTCCCCACTATGTGGAGGACCATAGGACATAGACTAAATAAAGTATATCACTACAGTGTGTGTAACCTCTCTCTCTCCACAGTGTGGAGGACTATAGGACACAGATTAAATAAAGTATATCACTGTACCGTGTGTGTAACCTCTCTCTCATCCCCACTGTGTTGAGGACTATAAGGCACAAACTAAATAATGTATATTACTGTACAGTGTGTGTAACCTTTCTCTCTCCACTGTGTGGAGGACTATAGGACATAGACTAAAGTATATCACTGTATAGTGTGTGTAACCTCTCTCTCCCCAATGTGTGGAGGACTATAGGACATAGACTAAAGTATATCACTGTACAGTGTGTGTAAACTCTCTCATCCCCGCTGTGTGGAGGACTATAGGACACAGACTAAATAAAGTATATTACTGTACAGTGTGTGTAACCTCTCTCTCATCCCCACTGAGTGGAGGACTATAAGGCACAAACTAAATAAAGTATATCACTGTACCGTGTGTGTAACCTCTCTCTCTCCCCACTATGTGGAGGACCATAGGACATAGACTAAATAAAGTATATTACTGTACCGTGTGTGTAACCTCTCTCTCTCCCCACTATGTGGAGGACTATAGGACATAGACTAAAGTATATCACTGTACAGTGTGTGTAACCTCTCTCTCTCCACTGTGTGGAGGACTATAGGACATAGACTAAATAAAGTATATTACTATACAGTGTGTATAACCTCTCTCCTCACGGTGTGGAGGACTATAGAACACAGACTAAATAAAGTATATTACTATACAGTGTGTATAACCTCTCTCATCCCCGCTGTGTGAAGGACTATAGGACACAAACTAAATAAAGCATATCACTGTACCGTGTGTGTAACCTCTCTCTCCCCACTATGTGGAGGACCATAGGACACAGACTAAATATAGTATATTACTGTACAGTGTGTGTAACCTCTCTCTCTCCACTGTGTGGAGGACTATAGGACATAGACTAAAGTATATCACTGTATAGTGTGTGTAACCTCTCTCTCCCCAATTTGTGGAGGACTATAGGACATAGACTAAAGTATATCACTGTACAGTGTGTGTAACCTCTCTCCTCACGGTGTGGAGGACTATAGGACACAGACTAAATAAAGTATATTACTGTACAGTGTGTGTAACCTCTCTCTCATCCCCACTGTGTGGAGGACTATAAGACACCAACTAAATAATGTATATTACTGTACCGTGTGTGTAACCTCTCTCCGCTGGGTGGAGGACTATAGAACACAGACTAAATAAAGTATATCACTGTACAGTGTGTGTAACCTCTCTCATCCCCACTGAGTGGAGGACTATAGGACATAGACTAAATAAAGTATATTACTATACAGTGTGTATAACCTCTCTCCTCACGGTGTGGAGGACTATAGAACACAGACTAAATAAAGTATATTACTATACAGTGTGTATAACCTCTCTCTCATCCCCGCTGTGTGAAGGACTATAGGACACAAACTAAATAAAGCATATCACTGTACCGTGTGTGTAACCTCTCTCCCCCACTATGTGGAGGACCATAGGACACAGACTAAATATAGTATATTACTGTACAGTGTGTGTAACCTCTCTCTCATCCCCACTGTGTGGAGGACTATAAGACACCAACTAAATAATGTATATTACTGTACCGTGTGTGTAACCTCTCTCTCCGCTGGGTGGAGGACTATAGAACACAGACTAAATAAAGTATATCACTGTACAGTGTGTGGAGGACTATAGGACACAGACTAAATAAAGTATATTACTTCACAGTGTATGTAACCTCTCTCATCCCCACTGAGTGGAGGACTATAGGACACAGACTAAATAAAGTATATCACTGTACAGTGTGTATAACCTCTCTCTCATCCCCACTGTGTTGAGGACTATAAGGCACAAACTAAATAATGTATATCACTGTACCGTGTGTGTAACCTCTCTCTCCGCTGGGTGGAGGACTATAGAACACAGACTAAATATAGTATATTACTGTACAGTGTGTGTAACCTCTCTCATCCTCACTGTGTGGAGGACTATAGGACACAGACTAAATAAAGTATATTACTATACAGTGTGTGTAAGCTCTCTCCGCTGTGTGGAGGACTATAGGACACAGACTAAATAAAGTATATTACTGTACAGTGTGTGTAACCTCTCTCTCCCCACTATGTGGAGGACCATAGGACATAGACTAAATAAAGTATATCACTACAGTGTGTGTAACCTCTCTCCCCACTATGTGGAGGACCATAGGACATAGACTAAATAAAGTATATCACTACAGTGTGTGTAACCTCTCTCTCTCCACAGTGTGGAGGACTATAGGACACAGATTAAATAAAGTATATCACTGTACCGTGTGTGTAACCTCTCTCTCATCCCCACTGTGTTGAGGACTATAAGGCACAAACTAAATAATGTATATTACTGTACAGTGTGTGTAACCTTTCTCTCTCCACTGTGTGGAGGACTATAGGACATAGACTAAAGTATATCACTGTATAGTGTGTGTAACCTCTCTCTCCCCAATGTGTGGAGGACTATAGGACATAGACTAAAGTATATCACTGTACAGTGTGTGTAAACTCTCTCATCCCCGCTGTGTGGAGGACTATAGGACACAGACTAAATAAAGTATATTACTGTACAGTGTGTGTAACCTCTCTCTCATCCCCACTGAGTGGAGGACTATAAGGCACAAACTAAATAAAGTATATCACTGTACCGTGTGTGTAACCTCTCTCTCCCCCACTATGTGGAGGACCATAGGACATAGACTAAATAAAGTATATTACTGTACCGTGTGTGTAACCTCTCTCTCTCCCCACTATGTGGAGGACTATAGGACATAGACTAAAGTATATCACTGTACAGTGTGTGTAACCTCTCTCTCTCCACTGTGTGGAGGACTATAGGACATAGACTAAATAAAGTATATTACTATACAGTGTGTATAACCTCTCTCCTCACGGTGTGGAGGACTATAGAACACAGACTAAATAAAGTATATTACTATACAGTGTGTATAACCTCTCTCTCATCCCCGCTGTGTGAAGGACTATAGGACACAAACTAAATAAAGCATATCACTGTACCGTGTGTGTAACCTCTCTCTCCCCACTATGTGGAGGACCATAGGACACAGACTAAATATAGTATATTACTGTACAGTGTGTGTAACCTCTCTCTCTCCACTGTGTGGAGGACTATAGGACATAGACTAAAGTATATCACTGTATAGTGTGTGTAACCTCTCTCCCCAATTTGTGGAGGACTATAGGACATAGACTAAAGTATATCACTGTACAGTGTGTGTAACCTCTCTCCTCACGGTGTGGAGGACTATAGGACACAGACTAAATAAAGTATATTACTGTACAGTGTGTGTAATCTCTCTCTCTCTCCACTGTGTGGAGGACTATAAGGCACAGACTAAATAATGTATATTACTGTACAGTGTGTGTAACCTCTCTCTCCCGCTGGGTGGAGGACTATAGAACACAGACTAAATAAAGTATATCACTGTACAGTGTGTGGAGGACTATAGGACATAGACTAAATAAAGTATATTACTGTACAGTGTGTGTAACCTCTCTCATCCCCACTGAGTGGAGGACTATAGAACACAGACTAAATAAAGTATATCACTGTACAGTGTGTGTAACCTCTCTCATCCCCACTGTGTGGAGGACTATAGAACACAGACTAAATAAAGTATATCACTGTACAGTGTGTGGAGGACTATAGGACATAGACTAAATAAAGTATATTACTGTACAGTGTGTGTAACCTCTCTCATCCCCACTGAGTGGAGGACTATAGAACACAGACTAAATAATGTATATCACTGTACAGTGTGTGTAACCTCTCTCTCTCCGCTGGGTGGAGGACTATAGAACACAGACTAAATAAAGTATATTACTGTACAGTGTGTGTAACCTCTCTCCCCACTATGTGGAGGACCATAGGACATAGACTAAATAAAGTATATCACTACAGTGTGTGTAACCTCTCTCTCCCCACTATGTGGAGGACTATAGGACACAGATTAAATAAAGTATATCACTGTACCGTGTGTGTAACCTCTCTCTCCCCGCTGTGTGGAGGACTATAAGGCACAAACTAAATAATGTATATTACTGTACAGTGTGTGTAACCTCTCTCTCTCCACTGTGTGGAGGACTATAGGACATAGACTAAAGTATATCACTGTATAGTGTGTGTAACCTCTCTCTCCCCAATTTGTGGAGGACTATAGGACATAGACTAAAGTATATCACTGTACAGTGTGTGTAACCTCTCTCCTCACGGTGTGGAGGACTATAGGACACAGACTAAATAAAGTATATTACTGTACAGTGTGTGTAATCTCTCTCTCTCTCCACTGTGTGGAGGACTATAAGGCACAAACTAAATAATGTATATTACTGTACAGTGTGTGTAACCTCTCTCATCCCCACTGAGTGGAGGACTATAGGACACAGACTAAATAAAGTATATCACTGTACAGTGTGTATAACCTCTCTCTCATCCCCACTGTGTTGAGGACTATAAGGCACAAACTAAATAATGTATATCACTGTACCGTGTGTGTAACCTCTCTCTCCTCTGGGTGGAGGACGATAGAACACAGACTAAATATAGTATATTACTGTACAGTGTGTGTAACCTCTCCCATCCTCACTGTGTGGAGGACTATAGGACACAGACTAAATAAAGTATATTACTATACAGTGTGTGTAAGCTCTCTCCGCTGGGTGGAGGACTATAGAACACAGACTAAATATAGTATATTACTGTACAGTGTGTGTAACCTCTCTCATCCTCACTGTGTGGAGGACTATAGGACACAGACTAAATAAAGTATATTACTATACAGTGTGTGTAAGCTCTCTCCGCTGTGTGGAGGACTATAGGACACAGACTAAATAAAGTATATTACTGTACAGTGTGTGTAACCTCTCTCTCCCCACTATGTGGAGGACCATAGGACATAGACTAAATAAAGTATATCACTACAGTGTGTGTAACCTCTCTCTCCCCACTATGTGGAGGACCATAGGACATAGACTAAATAAAGTATATCACTACAGTGTGTGTAACCTCTCTCTCTCCACAGTGTGGAGGACTATAGGACACAGATTAAATAAAGTATATCACTGTACCGTGTGTGTAACCTCTCTCTCCCCGCTGTGTGGAGGACTATAAGGCACAAACTAAATAATGTATATTACTGTACAGTGTGTGTAACCTCTCTCTCTCCACTGTGTGGAGGACTATAGGACATAGACTAAAGTATATCACTGTATAGTGTGTGTAACCTCTCTCTCCCCAATTTGTGGAGGACTATAGGACATAGACTAAAGTATATCACTGTACAGTGTGTGTAACCTCTCTCCTCACGGTGTGGAGGACTATAGGACACAGACTAAATAAAGTATATTACTGTACAGTGTGTGTAATCTCTCTCTCTCTCCACTGTGTGGAGGACTATAAGGCACAAACTAAATAATGTATATTACTGTACAGTGTGTGTAACCTCTCTCATCCCCACTGAGTGGAGGACTATAGGACACAGACTAAATAAAGTATATCACTGTACAGTGTGTATAACCTCTCTCTCATCCCCACTGTGTTGAGGACTATAAGGCACAAACTAAATAATGTATATCACTGTACCGTGTGTGTAACCTCTCTCTCCTCTGGGTGGAGGACGATAGAACACAGACTAAATATAGTATATTACTGTACAGTGTGTGTAACCTCTCCCATCCTCACTGTGTGGAGGACTATAGGACACAGACTAAATAAAGTATATCACTGTACAGTGTGTGGAGGACTATAGGACATAGACTAAATAAAGTATATTACTGTACAGTGTGTGTAACCTCTCTCATCCCCACTGAGTGGAGGACTATAGAACACAGACTAAATATAGTATATTACTGTACAGTGTGTGTAACCTCTCTCATCCTCACTGTGTGGAGGACTATAGGACACAGACTAAATAAAGTATATTACTATACAGTGTGTGTAAGCTCTCTCCGCTGTGTGGAGGACTATAGGACACAGACTAAATAAAGTATATTACTGTACAGTGTGTGTAACCTCTCTCTCCCCACTATGTGGAGGACCATAGGACATAGACTAAATAAAGTATATCACTACAGTGTGTGTAACCTCTCTCCCCCACTATGTGGAGGACCATAGGACATAGACTAAATAAAGTATATCACTACAGTGTGTGTAACCTCTCTCTCTCCACAGTGTGGAGGACTATAGGACACAGATTAAATAAAGTATATCACTGTACCGTGTGTGTAACCTCTCTCTCATCCCCACTGTGTTGAGGACTATAAGGCACAAACTAAATAATGTATATTACTGTACAGTGTGTGTAACCTTTCTCTCTCCACTGTGTGGAGGACTATAGGACATAGACTAAAGTATATCACTGTATAGTGTGTGTAACCTCTCTCTCCCCAATGTGTGGAGGACTATAGGACATAGACTAAAGTATATCACTGTACAGTGTGTGTAAACTCTCTCATCCCCGCTGTGTGGAGGACTATAGGACACAGACTAAATAAAGTATATTACTGTACAGTGTGTGTAACCTCTCTCTCATCCCCACTGAGTGGAGGACTATAAGGCACAAACTAAATAAAGTATATCACTGTACCGTGTGTGTAACCTCTCTCTCCCCCACTATGTGGAGGACCATAGGACATAGACTAAATAAAGTATATTACTGTACCGTGTGTGTAACCTCTCTCTCCCCCACTATGTGGAGGACTATAGGACATAGACTAAAGTATATCACTGTACAGTGTGTGTAACCTCTCTCTCTCACTGTGTGGAGGACTATAGGACATAGACTAAATAAAGTATATTACTATACAGTGTGTATAACCTCTCTCCTCACGGTGTGGAGGACTATAGAACACAGACTAAATAAAGTATATTACTATACAGTGTGTATAACCTCTCTCTCATCCCCGCTGTGTGAAGGACTATAGGACACAAACTAAATAAAGCATATCACTGTACCGTGTGTGTAACCTCTCTCTCCCCACTATGTGGAGGACCATAGGACACAGACTAAATATAGTATATTACTGTACAGTGTGTGTAACCTCTCTCTCTCCACTGTGTGGAGGACTATAGGACATAGACTAAAGTATATCACTGTATAGTGTGTGTAACCTCTCTCTCCCCAATTTGTGGAGGACTATAGGACATAGACTAAAGTATATCACTGTACAGTGTGTGTAACCTCTCTCCTCACGGTGTGGAGGACTATAGGACACAGACTAAATAAAGTATATTACTGTACAGTGTGTGTAACCTCTCTCTCATCCCCACTGTGTGGAGGACTATAAGACACCAACTAAATAATGTATATTACTGTACCGTGTGTGTAACCTCTCTCTCCGCTGGGTGGAGGACTATAGAACACAGACTAAATAAAGTATATCACTGTACAGTGTGTGTAACCTCTCTCATCCCCACTGAGTGGAGGACTATAGGACATAGACTAAATAAAGTATATTACTATACAGTGTGTATAACCTCTCTCCTCACGGTGTGGAGGACTATAGAACACAGACTAAATAAAGTATATTACTATACAGTGTGTATAACCTCTCTCTCATCCCCGCTGTGTGAAGGACTATAGGACACAAACTAAATAAAGCATATCACTGTACCGTGTGTGTAACCTCTCTCTCCCCACTATGTGGAGGACCATAGGACACAGACTAAATATAGTATATTACTGTACAGTGTGTGTAACCTCTCTCTCATCCCCACTGTGTGGAGGACTATAAGACACCAACTAAATAATGTATATTACTGTACCGTGTGTGTAACCTCTCTCTCCGCTGGGTGGAGGACTATAGAACACAGACTAAATAAAGTATATCACTGTACAGTGTGTGGAGGACCATAGGACATAGACTAAATAAAGTATATTACTTCACAGTGTGTGTAACCTCTCTCTCATCCCCACTGTGTGGAGGACCATAGGACATAGACTAAATAAAGTATATCACTACAGTGTGTGTAACCTCTCTCATCCCCACTGTGTTGAGGACTATAAGGCACAAACTAAATAATGTATATCACTGTACCGTGTGTGTAACCTCTCTCTCCGCTGGGTGGAGGACTATAGAACACAGACTAAATATAGTATATTACTGTACAGTGTGTGTAACCTCTCTCATCCTCACTGTGTGGAGGACTATAGGACACAGACTAAATAAAGTATATTACTATACAGTGTGTGTAAGCTCTCTCCGCTGTGTGGAGGACTATAGGACACAGACTAAATAAAGTATATTACTGTACAGTGTGTGTAACCTCTCTCTCCCCACTATGTGGAGGACCATAGGACATAGACTAAATAAAGTATATCACTACAGTGTGTGTAACCTCTCTCTCCCCACTATGTGGAGGACCATAGGACATAGACTAAATAAAGTATATCACTACAGTGTGTGTAACCTCTCTCTCTCCACAGTGTGGAGGACTATAGGACACAGATTAAATAAAGTATATCACTGTACCGTGTGTGTAACCTCTCTCCCCCGCTGTGTGGAGGACTATAAGGCACAAACTAAATAATGTATATTACTGTACAGTGTGTGTAACCTCTCTCTCTCCACTGTGTGGAGGACTATAGGACATAGACTAAAGTATATCACTGTATAGTGTGTGTAACCTCTCTCTCCCCAATTTGTGGAGGACTATAGGACATAGACTAAAGTATATCACTGTACAGTGTGTGTAACCTCTCTCCTCACGGTGTGGAGGACTATAGGACACAGACTAAATAAAGTATATTACTGTACAGTGTGTGTAATCTCTCTCTCTCTCTCCACTGTGTGGAGGACTATAAGGCACAAACTAAATAATGTATATTACTGTACAGTGTGTGTAACCTCTCTCATCCCCACTGAGTGGAGGACTATAGGACACAGACTAAATAAAGTATATCACTGTACAGTGTGTATAACCTCTCTCTCATCCCCACTGTGTTGAGGACTATAAGGCACAAACTAAATAATGTATATCACTGTACCGTGTGTGTAACCTCTCTCTCCTCTGGGTGGAGGACGATAGAACACAGACTAAATATAGTATATTACTGTACAGTGTGTGTAACCTCTCCCATCCTCACTGTGTGGAGGACTATAGGACACAGACTAAATAAAGTATATTACTATACAGTGTGTGTAAGCTCTCTCCGCTGGGTGGAGGACTATAGAACACAGACTAAATATAGTATATTACTGTACAGTGTGTGTAACCTCTCTCATCCTCACTGTGTGGAGGACTATAGGACACAGACTAAATAAAGTATATTACTATACAGTGTGTGTAAGCTCTCTCCGCTGTGTGGAGGACTATAGGACACAGACTAAATAAAGTATATTACTGTACAGTGTGTGTAACCTCTCTCCCCCACTATGTGGAGGACCATAGGACATAGACTAAATAAAGTATATCACTACAGTGTGTGTAACCTCTCTCCCCACTATGTGGAGGACCATAGGACATAGACTAAATAAAGTATATCACTACAGTGTGTGTAACCTCTCTCTCCCACAGTGTGGAGGACTATAGGACACAGATTAAATAAAGTATATCACTGTACCGTGTGTGTAACCTCTCTCTCATCCCCACTGTGTTGAGGACTATAAGGCACAAACTAAATAATGTATATTACTGTACAGTGTGTGTAACCTCTCTCTCTCCACTGTGTGGAGGACTATAGGACATAGACTAAAGTATATCACTGTATAGTGTGTGTAACCTCTCTCTCCCCAATGTGTGGAGGACTATAGGACATAGACTAAAGTATATCACTGTACAGTGTGTGTAAACTCTCTCATCCCCGCTGTGTGGAGGACTATAGGACACAGACTAAATAAAGTATATTACTGTACAGTGTGTGTAACCTCTCTCTCATCCCCACTGAGTGGAGGACTATAAGGCACAAACTAAATAAAGTATATCACTGTACCGTGTGTGTAACCTCTCTCTCTCCCCACTATGTGGAGGACCATAGGACATAGACTAAATAAAGTATATTACTGTACCGTGTGTGTAACCTCTCTCTCTCCCCACTATGTGGAGGACTATAGGACATAGACTAAAGTATATCACTGTACAGTGTGTGTAACCTCTCTCTCTCCACTGTGTGGAGGACTATAGGACATAGACTAAATAAAGTATATTACTATACAGTGTGTATAACCTCTCTCCTCACGGTGTGGAGGACTATAGAACACAGACTAAATAAAGTATATTACTATACAGTGTGTATAACCTCTCTCTCATCCCCGCTGTGTGAAGGACTATAGGACACAAACTAAATAAAGCATATCACTGTACCGTGTGTGTAACCTCTCTCTCCCCACTATGTGGAGGACCATAGGACACAGACTAAATATAGTATATTACTGTACAGTGTGTGTAACCTCTCTCTCATCCCCACTGTGTGGAGGACTATAAGACACCAACTAAATAATGTATATTACTGTACCGTGTGTGTAACCTCTCTCTCCGCTGGGTGGAGGACTATAGAACACAGACTAAATAAAGTATATCACTGTACAGTGTGTGGAGGACTATAGGACACAGACTAAATAAAGTATATTACTTCACAGTGTATGTAACCTCTCTCATCCCCACTGAGTGGAGGACTATAGGACACAGACTAAATAAAGTATATCACTGTACAGTGTGTATAACCTCTCTCTCATCCCCACTGTGTTGAGGACTATAAGGCACAAACTAAATAATGTATATCACTGTACCGTGTGTGTAACCTCTCTCTCCGCTGGGTGGAGGACTATAGAACACAGACTAAATATAGTATATTACTGTACAGTGTGTGTAACCTCTCCCATCCTCACTGTGTGGAGGACTATAGGACACAGACTAAATAAAGTATATTACTATACAGTGTGTGTAACCTCTCTCCGCTGGGTGGAGGACTATAGAACACAGACTAAATATAGTATATTACTGTACAGTGTGTGTAACCTCTCATCCCCACTGTGTGGAGGACTATAGGACACAGACTAAATAAAGTATATCACTGTACAGTGTGTGTAACCTCTCTCTCCGCTGTGTGGAGGACTATAGGACACAGACTAAATAAAGTATATTACTGTACAGTGTGTGTAACCTCTCTCTCCCCACTATGTGGAGGACCATAGGACATAGACTAAATAAAGTATATCACTACAGTGTGTGTAACCTCTCTCTCCCCACTATGTGGAGGACTATAGGACACAGATTAAATAAAGTATATCACTGTACCGTGTGTGTAACCTCTCTCTCCCCGCTGTGTGGAGGACTATAAGGCACAAACTAAATAATGTATATTACTGTACAGTGTGTGTAACCTCTCTCTCTCCACTGTGTGGAGGACTATAGGACATAGACTAAAGTATATCACTGTATAGTGTGTGTAACCTCTCTCTCCCCAATTTGTGGAGGACTATAGGACATAGACTAAAGTATATCACTGTACAGTGTGTGTAACCTCTCTCCTCACGGTGTGGAGGACTATAGGACACAGACTAAATAAAGTATATTACTGTACAGTGTGTGTAATCTCTCTCTCTCTCTCCACTGTGTGGAGGACTATAAGGCACAAACTAAATAATGTATATTACTGTACAGTGTGTGTAACCTCTCTCTCTCCGCTGGGTGGAGGACTATAGAACACAGACTAAATAAAGTATATCACTGTACAGTGTGTGGAGGACTATAGGACATAGACTAAATAAAGTATATTACTGTACAGTGTGTGTAACCTCTCTCATCCCCACTGAGTGGAGGACTATAGAACACAGACTAAATAAAGTATATCACTGTACAGTGTGTGTAACCTCTCTCATCCCCACTGTGTGGAGGACTACAGAACACAGACTAAATAAAGTATATCACTGTACAGTGTGTGGAGGACTATAGGACATAGACTAAATAAAGTATATTACTGTACAGTGTGTGTAACCTCTCTCATCCCCACTGAGTGGAGGACTATAGAACACAGACTAAATAATGTATATCACTGTACAGTGTGTGTAACCTCTCTCTCTCCGCTGGGTGGAGGACTATAGAACACAGACTAAATAAAGTATATCACTGTACAGTGTGTGGAGGACTATAGGACACAGACTATAAGGCACAAACTAAATAAAGTATATCACTGTACCGTGTGTGTAACCTCTCTCATCCCCACTGTGTGGAGGACTATAGGACACAGACTAAATAAAGTATATCACTGTACAGTGTGTAACCTCTCTCTCCCCACTGTGTGGAGGACTATAGGACACAGACTAAAGTATTTCACTGTACAGTGTGTGTAACCTCTCTCTCCTCACTGTCCCAGGTGTTGGTCAGTAACACTCTATCCTCTCTGAGTGGATCATCTGCTCCTCGTGTTTACTGTGAACACCTCAACATCAGTGTGTGTCCCCTCACAGAGACCAGCAAGAAGGTAACACTACACGGGCACACACACACACTCACAATTCCTCTTTGGTTCCGTGAAGTTAAATTTCCCTCCTTTCTTTTTCCATGTTTCTCTGTCAGTTCTCAGTGAACGTGTACAACCCTCTAGCTCGTCCAGTCAGTTGGCCAGTTAGACTGCCAGTCAACGGGACGGCCTACAGTATCTCAGATGCTAAGGGCAAGGCTGTGGACAGTCAGGTTGGTCTGTCTGTTCTGATAATGGTTGTCATATGTCGTTGTTCAATAACCTTTGTTATGACAGTTATGTATTGTGTGTGTATTTGCGTTTTGTGAGAGTACCCCACTCTATCCCCACCCCCCCCCAGGTGGTCCCAGTGTCGCAGGCCACAGCGGCGGTGCGACGGGGCAGGGGGTACGCTGTCAACGAACTGTTGTTCCAGGTTCAGGCCCCTCCCCTGGGCTACAGCACCTACTCTGTCTCCCTGCTTCAGAACGGCCCTCCATCTCCTCAGTCCTCTCCACTGCCCAGGGCTCCCAAGGCTATACAGAACAAGGTCTGGTCTTATGGCTGGACACAAACGTACTTTCTACTATGAAAGCAAATATTTGATGTTTTGATTTCATGTCATCAATGGAGACCAATATTCCAAAATGTACAATGTCTCCGTTAATGATGACATATCTATGTATAAAGTGAGTTGGAAAGGTGTTGTTTTAAGTTTGGAAAGTTTTGTATCTAGGTTTGGATGTCACCTGTTCTGTCACTTTGTGTCTCCTCTAGTTTCTCAGGGTGACCTTTGACCCAGAGACGGGTCTCCTCAGCAGCCTCAGTAACCTGGAGACACAACAGACTGTCAAACTGTCACAGAACTTCTACTGGTCTGTACTACTTACTCTCTCTCTACCCTTCCCTCTCTCTCTCTACCCTTCCCTCTCTCTCTCTACCTCTCCATTTCTCTCTACCCTTCCCTCTCTCTCTACCCTTCCCTCTCTCTACCTCTCCATTTCTCTCTACCCTTCCCTCTCTCTACCTCTCCATTTCTCTCTACCCTTACCTCTCTTCCTCTCCATTTCTCTCTACCCTTCCCTCTCTCTCTCTACCTCTCCATTTCTCTCTACCCTTCCCTCTCTCTCTCTACCTCTCCATTTCTCTCTACCCTTCCCTCTCTCTACCTCTCCATTTCTCTCTACCCTTCCCTCTCTTCCTCTCCATTTCTCTCTACCCTTCCCTCTCTCTTCCTCTCCATTTCTCTCTATTGTTCCCTCTCTCTCCATTTCTCTCTACCCTTCTCTCTCTCTCTCTCCATTTCTCTCTACCCTTCTCTCTCTCTCTCTCCATTTCTCTCTACCTCTCCATTTCTCTCTACCCATCCATTTCTCTCTTCCACTCCTTACTATTCTCTCTACCCTTCCATAATTATTTCTCCCTCTGTCTCTCTCCCCAACCTTCTTCTTTACTCTCACTGTGTGCTAGCATTGTCACATTGGGGGATTTTCTGTCATCTTTGTTCTGTGTATGTTTGTCCAGGTACAACGCTAGCGATGGTAACAACTCAGAGAGTATTCAGATGTCAGGGGCCTACATCTTCAGACCTAACACCTCTACCCCTTTCATCATCAGCAAGACGGCTAAGATAGAAACACTACAGGTACCTACTACATTATACTTCATCTAGTCTCTTTACTTGCATGTGTTTCAATATAATTCAATATGCATGAGACCCACTAAACGTTCAAGAGATTCATTCCAGTCATCTCACAATTTCTAGTCTCTGCCTTAACCCCCTTCTCCTGTCTTATTCCCCCCCTCCTCCTCACTCTCCCCCCCTCCTCCTCCTCACTCTCCCCCTCCTCTTCCCCCCCCCTCCATCAGAATTCCGTGGTGCAGGAGGTGAGACAGTGGTTCAGTCCCTGGGTCTCTCAGGTGGTCCGTCTCTACACAGACAGCAGGGCTCTGGAATTGGAGTGGACTGTCGGCCCGGTGCCTATAGGGTGAGGAAGGGGCTCAGAGCCACATGGGCCCTGGTCACAGATAATGCACTGGAAGGAGAATGGAACGTTATTGAGACAGCCTGTGCATGTCTGGCAGAAGGATTGAGTCTTTAACAGACTAGAAAGTATTCCTGTACCATAGATTATAGTGTATCATGTTCTCTCTCTGCCTCCCCCCTTCTCTCTATCTGCCCCCTCCCATCAGTGATGACCTGGGTAAAGAGGTGATAAGTCGTCTAGACAGCAACATCAACTCCTCTGGTGTCTTCTACACTGACTCTAATGGCAGAGAGGTGCTGCAGAGACGGTGAGGGACCTGTGTGTGTTTCCCAACTCTACGCATCAGTATGTGTTGATGATGGAGTACTGTATTCCAGTAGTGTGTTCAGACACACAGTATACACCCTAATGCGTTGTATATCTGTCTCTGACAGGAAAGACTACCGGCCCACGTGGAACCTGAGACAGTCTGAGCCAATTGCTGGCAACTACTATCCTATCAACTCTCGAGCTTACATTAAGGTGTGTCTCATTGGTCATACACCCCGGTCTGACACTTCCTCTTCTCTCTCGCTCTCATGATCATGCACTTTCTTTTCCTCTTCCCACTTAGTTCCTTTTTCTGTGGTAGACTCTCCCTCCTGTTCTCTTCACTCTGTTTTACAAGTTCATGTGATATTATCTGACTATAGTAAATGGTGACTTCCACTGTGTGTATGTGCAGGATGACAAGGACCAGCTGACTGTAGTGACGGACCGTTCTCAGGGAGGGGGCAGCATCCAGGATGGATCACTGGAGATCATGGTAACACACACTCTCTCACTACTCTTCATTTTTCATGTGATAGGATTTTGGCATCAAAGACATCTGTTGTGTGTGTTTCACGTCTCACCTCTTTCCCCCGGCTCCACACCCTGTCTATCTTTATCACTGTCACATCTGACACACTCCATCCACACGACCCCCCCAGCTCCACCGTAGGTTGCTGTATGATGACGTCCGGGGTGTAGGTGAGCCCCTCAACGAGACGTCTGACATTTACCCAGAAGGCCTGGTGGTTCGTGGTCGCCACCTCCTCTCCCTCAGCCCCCCTGCCACGGCTGCTGACACACACCGCCCCCTAGCACAGGAAGTGGTACTGCAGCCTCTCATCACGTTCACCGACGGAGAGCTGCACCCGAGTACCAGGCTGGAGGTGAGAGAGAGAGAGCCCATCGCAAATGATTCTTTCCTCAAGTTCTCCTCCTTGCCTCTTTCTCAACCGTATTGGAGAAGGTTCAAGGTCCCACCCCCTCAGGCCTTCTTCAATGGATTGAGAAAGAGGTGAGGCATCTAGGAAAGGAGGGAGAGTGAAGGAGGAGGCTGATTGAGGAACAGTTATCAGCTCTGCAGATGAAATGTGTCACTTTGGACTATTGAAATGAACCAATCTTTGAACCCCCCACCTCAGTTCTCTGGGCTACAGGCAATGCTGCCCCCTGCTGTTCACCTGTTGACAGTGTCTCAGTGGGACCAGGACACAGTGCTGCTCAGACTGGAGCATCAGTACCAAGCTTCAGAGAGCAAGGAGCATTCCCAACCTGTTACTGTTAATCTGCAGGTTAGTGATATGTAATACTGTATATACACACACACCATACAGAGACTGTGGTTCTAAGGCTGGAGCACCAGCAGCAAGCCCAGGAGAGCATTCAGTCTCACTGTTAGGTTCGTGGTGAACACACACACAGTGCTGCTCAGACTGGAGCATCAGTATCGGGCTATGGAGAGCAAGATGAACTGTCAACCTACAGGTTCAGAACTCCCACACGTATGCATACGAGCCATAAACCTTTTACTAATACCATACAGTCCTGTCTCAACGTGATGTAACAACTGTTATTCACAAGTTAATTAATTTCAAACCGCTTTGAAAACATGAAAGCAATGTAGATACTGACAGATGATCTACTCTCCGTCAGTCACTCACACTCTGCTCTCTCTGTAGAAGCTGTTCTCCACTCTGGACGTGCTGGGCGTGTCCGAGATGAACCTGTCAGCCAATCAGTGGAAGGATGAGATGACGCGTCTGGACTGGAAGGCGGAGTCAGGTACACATCACACAGGTGTAACAAATCAACTCTCTGCTTACTCAGCCCTCTAGGACGCGTGAAGACCGCTGACCTGCTTTAGTGTAGCAATTACTTTGTTAGTGCGTTGTGGGGCTTGTTGCTCTGTTCATTGCACAGAGCTTGATGCCTGTTGTCTCCATTTGCCTCAGGTGAGAAGCCCCTGCCAAAGAGAGGGGGAGACCCCTCTGTGTGGGAGGTGAACCTCAAGCCCATGGAGATACGCACCTTCCTGCTCCGTGTCAGGCAGAGATAGTCAATCACCAACCTCCGTTCCAGAACTAGCCAATGATCAATCCCTGTGGCTTAGCAATTATGAACTCACTGCCTTGATTGGATGTAAATAATTTGGAGTCTGAGTACATGAAGATGAATCAAATGAACAGGATTTCTTGTCATAATTGATTGACAGGAGTGGGTTTTAAATGAGCTCCTATAAAAGAGCTTCTTTGAAGCCGCTGAACAATTCCTTTATGTTGTAATTTTACAGCGCCAATACCACAACCTTCCTAGTATTTCAAAGCCATTTTCCGTAACTACTTATTACTAAATCGTCATTGTCATTTGTCTCTAACATCAATAAACTATTCACACACACACACACACCTGTTACCAATATATATGTTCTGATTCACATACTGGTGCACATTTTCTACATGCCGAGTGAATATTCTGTGCAATAAGCGATTTTTATTCCTCTCGTAATTAAATGCCTTTTTCAAATGAGTGGTTTAGGCTGCATTTACACGGGCAAAAGATCCAATCTGATTGGTCATAAGACCAATTAGTGGCATAAGATGAGAATTGAACAGCTTGTGTGTTGAATCAGATCAATGTGCAGCTGATATTAAACCCAGGTTGTTTCTCAGTGTGTTACCTCACCCATTCCTCCACATGACTATAATATGTACATGGAAGTCAAAGCACATTGACAATTACACAACAGCTGTTATAAAAATTAACCATCAGTAAAAGCTATTTTTCACCAGAACAAATGAGTTCTCCACACTTGCCATAAAGACTTTTATTAGACTGTCACAACAGTCATAAATAAAACAGAATTGATGCTTCACTTCAGTATGAAGCCAGTATGTGTATTTCCAATACAGGGCGAACTAGACATCCCATAATGAAGTTGCCCATAGATGCTGATACTGGGTCAGTTTTGCATTCTCCCCACTAATGGTAATGTAGAGGATTGGGGGAGGGGAAGCTGATCCTAGATTGGTACCAAGGGGGAAACTTCACCCCAGAGTCATAACCGGAGTTCAAAGTTAGTTATGTCTGGGGCCTGGAGTTTCACCTGGTTGCTTTGTCATGATTGTGTCCAGTATACCTTAGTGGACAGATTCTGCTGAGCTGGACATGAGGATACCAAGTGGGAGGGAAGAAATCACTCCATCTGGTCAGTCTGTTCCAGGTCATGGGAGTAACAGCATTTTTCACCATGTGTGCATTTACCCTGGAGGGGGGAACATATGCAAATCATATGTAAGACATAATCATTGTGTCCTATGGAAAGTAATGAATGACATAGATGTTCCACTAGACACGAGCGGAGTGAAACTGACCTTCCTTTCCCACAGAACGCATAGAGCCCCGTGTTGATTATCCCTTTTACACCAAGGCTCGAATTTAACATATTTACCACTAGAAATGTGTTCAACATCCACTGAAGTAGCGAGCAAGTTACCAAGATTGCTTGGTTACCAAGGCAACTACTGTAGCTAACAGACTCGCTAGCTAACCCAACCATCAGTCTGAGCTGGCTATTAAGAAAATCAAATTAAAAACAACACTTTTTCCAATTAGACTTACTTTAAAAAGCAGCTCAAACAAAATATGTTTAAGCCCTTCAATTCTACCGTTATGCGAAATATAGGGAAATATCGCAAGCTCTAGAATGCCCTTCAATTCTACCGTGCGTTATAGGGAAATATCGCAAGCTCTAGAATGCCCTTCAATTCTACCGTGCGTTATAGGGAAATATCGCAAGCTCTAGAATGCCCAAATCTACCGTCGTTATAGGGAAATATCTACTCTAGAATGCGTTATAGGCGAAGGGAAATATCGCAAGCTCTAGAATGCCCTTCAAATCTACCGTTATAGGAAATATCGTTATAGGGGAAATATCGCAAGCTCTAGAATGCCCTTCAATTCT
>NW_027011617.1:127500-225237 GCF_036934945.1 Oncorhynchus masou masou | reverse complement strand
AAGGGCATTCTAGAGCTTGCGATATTTCCCTATAACGCACGGTAGAATTGAAGGGCATTCTAGAGCTTGCGATATTTCCCTATAACGCACGGTAGAATTGAAGGGCATTCTAGAGCACCCTATAACGGGTAGAATTGAAGGGCATTCTAGAGCTTGCGATATTTCCCTATAACGCACGGTAGAATTGAAGGGCATTCTAGAGCTTGCGATATTTCCCTATAACGCACGGTAGAATTGAAGGGCATTCTAGAGCTTGCGATATTTCCCTATAACGCACGGTAGAATTGAAGGGCTTAAACATATTTTGTTTGAGCTGCTTTTTAAAGTAAGTCTAATTGGAAAAAGTGTTGTTTTTAATTTGATTTTCATAATAGCCAGCTCAGACTGATGGTTGGGTTAGCTAGCGAGTCTGTTAGCTACAGTAGTTGCCTTGGTAACCAAGCAGTCTTGGTAACTTGCTAGCTACTTCAGTGGATGTTGAACACATTTCTAGTGGTAAATATGTTAAATTCGAGCCTTGGTGTAAAAGGGATAATCAACACGGGGCTCTATGCGTTCTGTGGGAAAGGAAGGTCAGTTTCACTCCGCTCGTGTCTAGTGGAACATCTATGTCATTCATTATTTTCCATAGGACACAATGATTGTCTTACATATGATTTGCATATGTTCCCCCCTCCAGGGTAAATGCACACATGGTGAAAAATGCTGTTACTCCCATGACCTGGAACAGACTGACCAGATGGAGTGATTTCTTCCCTCCCACTTGGTATCCTCATGTCCAGCTCAGCAGAATCTGTCCACTAAGGTATACTGGACACAATCATGACAAAGCAACCAGGTGAAACTCCAGGCCCCAGACATAACTAACTTTGAACTCCGGTTATGACTCCGGGGTGAAGTTTCCCCTTGGTACCAATCTAGGATCAGCTTCCCCTCCCCAATCCTCTACATTACCATTAGTGGGGAGAATGCAAAACTGACCCAGTATCAGCATCTATGGGCAACTTCATTATGGGATGTCTAGTTCGTCCTGTATTGGAAATACATACTGGCTTCATACTGAAGTGAAGCATCAATTCTGTTTTATTTATGACTGTTGTGACAGTCTAATAAAAGTCTTTATGGCAAGTGTGGAGAAGTCATTTGTTCTGGTGAAAAATAGCTTTTACTGATGGTTAATTTTTATAACAGCTGTTGTGTAATTGTCAATGTGCTTTGACTTCCATGTACATATTATAGTCATGTGGAGGAATGGGTGAGGTAACACTGAGAAACAACCTGGGTTTAATATCAGCTGCACATTGATCTGATTCAACACACAAGCTGTTCAATTCTCATCTTATGCCCAATCAGATTGGATCTTTTGCCCGTGTAAATGCAGCCTAAACCACTCATTTGAAAAAGGCATTCAATTACGAGAGGAATAAAAATCGCTTATTGCACAGAATATTCACTCGGCATGTAGAAAATGTACACCAGTATGTGAATCAGAACATATATATTGGTAACAGGTGTGTGTGTGTGAATAGTTTATTGATGTTAGAGACAAATGACGATTTAGTAGTTACGGAAAATGGCTTTGAAATACTAGGAAGGTTGTGGTATTGGCGCTGTAAAATTACAACATAAAGGAATTGTTCAGCGGCTTCAAAGAAGCTCTTTTATAGGAGCTCGTTTAAAACCCACTCTTGTCAACTCAATTATGACAAGAAATCCTGTTCATTTGATTCATCTTCATGTACTCAGACTCCAAATTATTTACATCCAATCAAGGCAGTGAGTTCATAATTGCTAAGCCACAGGGATTGATCATTGGCTAGTTCTGGAACGGAGGTTGGTGATTGACTATCTCTGCCTGACACGGAGCAGGAAGGTGCGTATCTCCATGGGCTTGAGGTTCACCTCCCACACAGAGGGGTCTCCCCCTCTCTTCGGCAGGGGCTTCTCACCTGAGGCAAATGGAGACAACAGGCATCAAGCTCTGTGCAATGAACAGAGCAACAAGCCCCACAACGGACTAACAAAGGAATTGCTACACTAAAGCAGGTCAGCGGTCTTCACGCGTCCTAGAGGGCTGAGTAAGCAGAGAGTTGATTTGTTACACCTGTGTGATGTGTACCTGACTCCGCCTTCCAGTCCAGACGCGTCATCTCATCCTTCCACTGATTGGCTGACAGGTTCATCTCGGACACGCCCAGCACGTCCAGAGTGGAGAACAGCTTCTACAGAGAGAGCAGAGTGAGTGACTGACGGAGAGTAGAGCATGTAACTTCAATATCTACATTGCTTTCATGTTTTCAAAGCGGTTTGAAATGAATTAACTTGTGAATAACAGTTGTTACATTCCTGTCTCAACGTGATGTATGGTATTAGTAAAAGGTTTATGGCTCGTATGCATACGTGTGGGAGTTCTGAACCTGTAGGTTGACAGTTCATCTTGCTCTCCATAGCCCGATACTGATGCTCCAGTCTGAGCAGCACTGTGTGTGTGTTCACCACGAACCTAACAGTGAGACTGAATGCTCTCCTGGGCTTGCTGCTGGTGCTCCAGCCTTAGAACCACAGTCTCTGTATGGTGTGTGTGTATATACAGTATTACATATCACTAACCTGCAGATTAACAGTAACAGGTTGGGAATGCTCCTTGCTCTCTGAAGCTTGGTACTGATGCTCCAGTCTGAGCAGCACTGTGTCCTGGTCCCACTGAGACACTGTCAACAGGTGAACAGCAGGGGGCAGCATTGCCTGTAGCCCAGAGAACTGAGGTGGGGGGTTCAAAGATTGGTTCATTTCAATAGTCCAAAGTGACACATTTCATCTGCAGAGCTGATAACTGTTCCTCAATCAGCCTCCTCCTTCACTCTCCTCCTTTCCTAGATGCCTCACCTCTTTCTCAATCCATTGAAGAAGGCCTGAGGGGTGGGACCTTGAACCTTCTCCAATACGGTTGAGAAAGAGGCAAGGAGGAGAACTTGAGGAAAGAATCATTTGCGATGGGCTCTCTCTCTCTCACCTCCAGCCTGGTACTCGGGTGCAGCTCTCCGTCGGTGAACGTGATGAGAGGCTGCAGTACCACTTCCTGTGCTAGGGGCGGTGTGTGTCAGCAGCCGTGGCAGGGGGCTGAGGGAGAGGAGGTGGCGACCACGAACCACCAGGCCTTCTGGGTAAATGTCAGACGTCTCGTTGAGGGGCTCACCTACACCCCGGACGTCATCATACAGCAACCTACGGTGGAGCTGGGGGGGTCGTGTGGATGGAGTGTGTCAGATGTGACAGTGATAAAGATAGACAGGGTGTGGAGCCGGGGGAAAGAGGTGAGACGTGAAACACACACAACAGATGTCTTTGATGCCAAAATCCTATCACATGAAAAATGAAGAGTAGTGAGAGAGTGTGTGTGTTACCATGATCTCCAGTGATCCATCCTGGATGCTGCCCCCTCCCTGAGAACGGTCCGTCACTACAGTCAGCTGGTCCTTGTCATCCTGCACATACACACAGTGGAAGTCACCATTTACTATAGTCAGATAATATCACATGAACGTAAAATGTAAAACAGAGTGAAGAGAACAGGAGGGAGAGTCAAGAGTTTTGGACCAGAAGGCTACCACAGAAAAAGGAACTAAGTGGGAAGAGGAAAAGAAAGTGCATGATCATGAGTGCGAGAGAAGAGGAAGTGTCAGACCGGGGTGTATGACCAATGAGACACACCTTAATGTAAGCTCGAGAGTTGATAGGATAGTAGTTGCCAGCAATTGGCTCAGACTGTCTCAGGTTCCACGTGGGCCGGTAGTCTTTCCTGTCAGAGACAGATATACAACGCATTAGGGTGTATACTGTGTGTCTGAACACACTACTGGAATACAGTACTCCATCATCAACACATACTGATGCGTAGAGTTGGGAAACACACACAGGTCCCTCACCGTCTCTGCAGCACCTCTCTGCCATTAGAGTCAGTGTAGAAGACACCAGAGGAGTTGATGCTGCTGTCTAGACGACTTATCACCTCTTTACCCAGGTCATCACTGATGGGAGGGGGCAGATAGAGAGAAGGGGGGAGGCAGAGAGAGAACATGATACACTATAATCTATGGTACAGGAATACTTTCTAGTCTGTTAAAGACTCACTCCTTCTACCAGACATGCACATGCTGTCTCAATAACGCTCCATTCTCCTTCCAGTGCATTATCTGTGACCAGGCCCCATGTGGCTCTGAGCCCCTTCCTCACCCTATAGGCACCGGGCCGACAGTCCACTCCAATTCCAGAGCCCTGCTGTCTGTGTAGAGACGGACCACCTGAGAGACCCAGGGACTGAACCACTGTCTCACCTCCTGCACCACGGAATTCTGATGGGGGGGGGAGTGAGTGAGGAGGATGGGGGGGAGTGAGTGAGGAGGAGGAGGGGGGGAGGAGGAGGAGGAGGGGGGGGAGGAGGAGGAGGAGGGGGGGGAATAAGACAGGAGAAGGGGGTTAAGGCAGAGACTAGAAATTGTGAGATGACTGGAATGAATCTCTTGAACGTTTAGTGGGTCTCATGCATATTGAATTATATTGAAACACATGCAAGTAAAGAGACTAGATGAAGTATAATGTAGTAGGTACCTGTAGTGTTTCTATCTTAGCCGTCTTGCTGATGATGAAAGGGGTAGAGGTGTTAGGTCTGAAGATGTAGGCCCCTGACATCTGAATACTCTCTGAGTTGTTACCATCGCTGGCGTTGTACCTGGACAAACATACACAGAACAAAGATGACAGAAAATCCCCCAATGTGACAATGCTAGCACACAGTGAGAGTAAAGAAGAAGGTTGGGGAGAGAGACAGAGGGAGAAATAATTATGGAAGGGTAGAGAGAATAGGAAGGAGTGGAAGAGAGAAATGGATGGGTAGAGAGAAATGGAGAGGTAGAGAGAAATGGAGAGAGAGAGAAGGGTAGAGAGAAATGGAGAGAGAGGGAGAGAGAGAGAAGGGTAGAGAGAAATGGAGAGAGAGAGGGAACAATAGAGAGAAATGGAGAGGAAGAGAGAGGGAAGGGTAGAGAGAAATGGAGAGGTAAAGAGAAATGTAGAGGTAGAGTGAGGGAAGGGTAGAGAGAGAGGGAAGGGTAGAGAGAAATGGAGAGGTAGAGAGAGGGAAGGGTAGAGAGAGAGGGAAGGGTAGAGAAATGGAGAGGTAGAGCGAGGGAAGGGTAGAGAGAGAGTAAGTAGTACAGACCAGTAGAAGTTCTGTGACAGTTTGACAGTCTGTTGTGTCTCCAGGTTACTGAGGCTGCTGAGGAGACCCGTCTCTGGGTCAAAGGTCACCCTGAGAAACTAGAGGAGACAAAAAGTGAGAATAGGTGACATCCAAACCTAGATACAAAACTTTCCAAACTTAAAACAACACCTTTCCAACTGACTTTATACATAGATATGTCATCAATAACGGAGACATTGTACATTTTGGAATATTGGTCTCCATTGATGACATGAAATCAATACATCAAATATTTGCTTTCATAGTAGAAAGTACGTTTGTGTCCAGCCATAAGACCAGACCTTGTTCTGTATAGCCTTGGGAGCCCTGGGCAGTGGAGAGGACTGAGGAGATGGAGGGTCGTTCTGAAGCAGGGAGACAGAGTAGGTGCTGTAGCCCAGGGGAGGGGCCTGAACCTGGAACAACAGTTCGTTGACAGCGTACCCTCTGCCCCGTCGCACCGCCGCTGTGGCCTGCGACACTGGGACCACCTGGGGGGGGTGGGGATAGAGTGGGGGTACTCTCACAAAACGCAAATACACACACAATACATAACTGTCATAACAAAGGTTATTGAACAACGACATATGACAACCATTATCAGAACAGACAGACCAACCTGACTGTCCACAGCCTTGCCCTTAGCATCTGAGATACTGTAGGCCGTCCCGTTGACTGGCAGTCTAACTGGCCAACTGACTGGACGAGCTAGAGGGTTGTACACGTTCACTGAGAACTGACAGAGAAACATGGAAAAAGAAAGGAGGGAAATTTAACTTCACGGAACCAAAGAGGAATTGTGAGTGTGTGTGTGTGCCCGTGTAGTGTTACCTTCTTGCTGGTCTCTGTGAGGGGACACACACTGATGTTGAGGTGTTCACAGTAAACACGAGGAGCAGATGATCCACTCAGAGAGGATAGAGTGTTACTGACCAACACCTGGGACAGTGAGGAGAGAGAGGTTACACACACTGTACAGTGATATACTTTAGTCTGTGTCCTATAGTCCTCCACTCAGTGAGGATGAGAGGTTACACACACTGTACAGTGATATACTTTAGTCTATGTCCTATAGTCCTCCACACAGTGGAGAGAGAGAGGTCATCACACTGTACAGTGATATACTTTAGTCTGTGTCTTATAGTCCTCCACACAGTGGGGATGAGAGGTTACACACACTGTACAGTAATATACTTTATTTAGTCTATGTCCTATAGTCCTCCACACAGTGGGGAGAGAGGTTACACACACTGTACAGTAATATACTTTATTTAGTCTATGTCCTATAGTCCTCCACACAGTGGGGAGAGAGAGAGGTTACACACACTGTACAGTGATATACTTTATTTAGTCTGTGTCCTATAGAGATCATATAGTTAATATAGTGGTATAGTACCATGTGAGGTTAGCCCTGTGTAGCTCCTGTAGGTAACAGGAGGGTGTAGAGTAGAGATATATACTTTATTTAGTCTGTGTCCTATGGTCCTCCACATAGTGGGGAGAGAGAGGTTACACACACTGTAGTGATATACTTTATTTAGTCTATGTCCTATGGTCCTCCACATAGTGGGGAGAGAGAGGTTACACACACTGTAGTGATATACTTTATTTAGTCTATGTCCTATGGTCCTCCACATAGTGGGGAGAGAGAGGTTACACACACGGTAGTGATATACTTTACTTAGTTTGTGTCTTATAGTCCTCCACACAGTGAGGATGAGAGAGGTTACACACACTGTACAGTGATATACGTTATTTAGTTTGTGCCTTATATTCCTCCACACAGTGGAGAGAGAGAGAGGTTTCACACACTGTACAGTGATATACTTTATTTAGTTTGTCTTATAGTCCTCCACACAGTGGGGAGAGAGAGGTTACACACACTGTGAAGTAATATACTTTATTTAGTCTATGTCCTATGGTCCTCCACACAGTGGAGAGAGAGAGAGGTTACACACACTGTACAGTGATATACTTTAGTATATGTCCTATAGTCCTCCACACAGTGGAGAGAGAGAGAGGTTACACACACTGTACAGTGATGTACTTTAGTCTATGTCTTATAGTCCTTCACACAGTGGAGAGAGGTTACACACACTGTACAGTGATATACTTTATTTAGTCTGTGTCCTATAGTCCTCCACATAGTGGGGAGAGAGAGGTTACACACACTGTAGTGATATACTTTATTTAGTCTATGTCCTATGGTCCTCCACATAGTGGGGAGAGAGAGTTACACACACTGTAGTGATATACTTTATTTAGTCTATGTCCTATGGTCCTCCACATAGTGGGGAGAGAGAGGTTACACACACTGTAGTGATATACTTTATTTAGTCTATGTCCTATGGTCCTCCACATAGTGGGGAGAGAGAGGTTACACACACTGTAGTGATATACTTTATTTAGTCTATGTCCTATGGTCCTCCACATAGTGGGGAGAGAGAGGTTACACACACTGTAGTGATATACTTTATTTAGTCTATGTCCTATGGTCCTCCACACAGTGAGGATGAGAGAGGTTACACACACTGTAGTGATATACTTTATTTAGTCTATGTCCTATAGTCCTCCACCCAGAGGAGAGAGAGGTTACACACACGGTACAGTAGTATACATTATTTAGTTTGTGCCATATAGTCCTCCACACAGTGGGGATGAGAGAGGTTACACACATTGCACAGTGGTATACTTTATTTAGTCTGTGTTCTATAGTCCTCCACCCAGCGGAGAGAGAGGTTACACACACGGTAGTGATATACTTTATTTAGTCTGTGTCCTATAGTCCTCCACACACTGTACAGTAATATACGTTATTTAGTTTGTGCCTTATATTCCTCCACACAGTGGAGAGAGAGAGAGGTTTCACACACTGTACAGTGATATACTTTATTTAGTTTGTGGCTTATAGTCCTCCACACAGTGGGGAGAGAGAGGTTACACACACTGTACAGTGATATACTTTAGTATATGTCCTATAGTCCTCCACACAGTGGAGAGAGAGAGAGGTTACACACACTGTACAGTAATATACTTTATTTAGTCTGTGTCCTATAGACCTCCACACAGCGGAGAGAGAGGTGGAGAGTCACAGTTCATCTAACAAGAGAGACTGCATGGATCAATAGAAAGAACAGGCACACATGGTAGGTACCTGGCAGTGTGCCCAGCCGTTGGCCAGTTTCCTAGCGTAGTCGTTGGCAACGTGTTGCTTTTCCGTCCCGGATACGGCGTCGTGATGCTGAGCCACTGCCATGGCCTTCTCTACCAATCACAACACAGAACACTCCCTGTCAACCTTGCTGTCCTCTAAACCGCTTCAAGCTTATTAATACAAAGGATGCCAGTATTAATAACAGGGATGCCAATATTAATAACAAGGATGCCAGTATCAATAAGAAGGATGCCAGTATCAATAACAAGGATGCCAGTATTAATAACAAGGATGCCAGTATTAATAACAAGGATGCCAGTATTAATAACAAGGATGCCAGTATTAATAACAAGGATGCCAGTATTAATAACAAGGATGCCAGTATGAATAACAAGGATGCCAGTATGAATAACAAAGATGCCAGTATTAATAACAAAGATGCCAGTATTAATAACAAGGATGCCAGTATTAATAACAAGGATGCCAGTATGAATAACAAGGATGCCAGTATGATAACAAAGATGCCAGTATGAATAACAAAGATGCCAGTATGAATAACAAGGATGCCAGTATTAATAACAAGGATGCCAGTATTAATAACAAGGATGCCAGTATGAATAACAAGGATGCCAGTATGAATAACAAAGATGCCAGTATGAATAACAAAGATGCCAGTATGAATAACAAGGATGCCAGTATGAATAACAAGGATGCCAGTATGAATAACAAAGATGCCAGTATGAATAACAAAGATGCCAGTATGAATAACAAGGATGCCAGTATTAATAACAAGGATGCCAGTATTAATAACAAGGATGCCAGTATTAATAACAAGGATGCCAGTATTAATAACAAGGATGCCAGTATTAATAACAAGGATGCCAGTATGAATAACAAGGATGCCAGTATGAATAACAAAGATGCCAGTATGAATAACAAAGATGCCAGTATGAATAACAAGGATGCCAGTATTAATAACAAGGATGCCAGTATTAATAACAAGGATGCCAGTATGAATAACAAGGATGCCAGTATGAATAACAAAGATGCCAGTATGAATAACAAAGATGCCAGTATGAATAACAAGGATGCCAGTATGAATAACAAAGATGCCAGTATTAATAACAAAGATGCCAGTATGAATAAGAAGGATGCCAGTATTAATAACAAGGATGCGATGCCAGTATTAATAAGAAGGATGCCAGTATTAATAAGAAGGAAGCTAGTATGGACATTGAAACAGAGTTTGACTGCCACTAGTCTTAGTCAACTCATGTAGTGATGAAGTAGTGCACTTGAATGTGATGAGTGTGTACACTAGACACTTACTCAGGGTCTCACTGTCTCCAGCTCCAAAGGGACCTTTCCTTGAGATGGGACCACCAAGCACCTCCAGCTGCTTACACGTCTGTGAAACCAGAGGGAGGAGAGGAATAATGCATTAACCACGTCTCCAGACATGGCCTCAGTGTGGGGCGACTGACCTGTCATCCCTGAGTGAATGTCTGGTGGCTTTGTATGAAAAGTGTACAAGCTGTCAAATCCATGACTCCTCACCTCCCTCTGGAAAGCTCATTGGAGAAGAGGCCCCAAGTCCCTCCCCTTCGACCTCCTCCTCCAACGAGGAGGAATCAATGGCCGCGTTCGACATAAAGCCAACTTTATAGGCAAGTCGAGACTGACTAATCTACAAATCACCTTACAACATCAATAACTGCTCAATATTACTTGTAGATCAGTCAGTCAGTCACAACTTATCCATGACACATCACGGTTTTGAGGCTCTCAAACACAGCGTGTAAGCTTTTCAGACTAAGCCATTGTCTGTGGTTTGAGTAGTGTACCTGCAGGTAGCTGTTGCTGATCCTCTCATAGCGTTTCAGGGCTGGACGGCTGGTGAAATATCCTGTCCAGAAGTCATGAGCTGAGTCCGCATAGGGGAAGAAATCATCTCCTTTTAGAGGCCTGACAGGGGGGGGGGGGGTCAGGGGTGAGAGAGAGAAGAAAGAGAGAAGAGAAAACATTTAAATTACCTGTACATAATTTAAGGTAGCAGGAGGGAGAGAACGTTGACTTCAGAGGTCGTTAGACATAGTTTAGTATTCTAACAGAATCATATAGTTAATATAGTGGTATAGTACCATGTGAGGTTAGCCCTGTGTAGCTCCTGTAGGTAACAGGAGGGTGTAGAGTACAGAACGTTGACTTCAGAGCCATTACTCTGCATCTGGTTGACGTAGCGAATGAGCTTGTCCAGGTTCTTATACCACAGGTTGGCGTTCTCATACTGGAAGTCTGACCCCATAGTCATTATGATGTGGTTGGTTTTATACACCAATGCCTGGTGCAGGGGAGGGGGGAGAGAGAGAGTATGTGTGTTATTATGACTAACCTGTGTGTGTGTGTGACCGACCTGCATGTGTGTGTCTCATCTCTAACCTGTCCGTGTGCGATGTGGAGGAACCTGGTCACCACATCGTCAACATTATAGTCCTCCAGATCAGGGTCGTCTCTGATTGGTGGATCGTCACATGACTGGTCCCAACAGAAGCCCTCCGGAGGGTTGTACCCGTTAGGGAGGATACCTGGAGGAGAGGGGGCTGGGTTAGGCTACTGGGGTGCTAGGGGTCAGGGTTCATAGGTGGGAGGTCAGGTCAGGATTGATCACATGACTGTTCTCAACAGAAGCCGTCGGGAGGGTCGTACCTGTTAGGGAAGATCCCTATGGGATTGGGGGCTGGGTTAGGCTACAGCGGTGGCTAGGGGTCAGAGGTCAGGGGTTGAAGGTGAGGTCAGTATTGATAAAGGGAGAGGGGTTTTGTCTAGAAGGGATACAGCTTTCGTCAAAATGGACTTTTCGTAGCAGGTTAGGACAACTTACACTTTTGACTTCAATTTGACACAAGCTGTATCCCATCTAAACATTGACCGGGGAGACGGCTGTTAGACTATAGACTACACTTGAGTGGGGAGAGAGGACAGATGTTAGTGCCGAAAGGGAAAGAGTAATATTGATGAAGAAAATGGGATATCCCAGGTCTATTGCAAAAACTGAATAGGTTGTGAGCAATATGACAGAAAATATCTAATGGAACGACTACGTGAAGCTATTGCTATATTGCTAGAGGTTGAAGGTGAAAGGTCAGTACCAGTGAAGAGGTCAGCCATAGGGGGGGTGAGGCTCTCGCTGGCCCTCCACAACATCTCCTGTTCCCTGGCTACCATCCTCCTGTTACGATCCTGGTAGTCCAGACGACCAAAGAAGAAGCCGTCATAACCCATCTAGAACAGAGAGAACCATCAGTCAATACAACACACACACAAGATAACATGGTTTCTTGTCACATAGGTGCAGTGAAATGTTTTGTTTTACAGGGTCATCCATGGTAGTATGGCGCCTTCTAAATGCTTTACCTTCTGGGCTCGGGTATTCAAACCAGCAGCCTTTAGGTTACTGGACCAACGCTAGGCTACCTGCCACCCATTCAATACAATAAACACAGTACGGATTCTAATCGTCCCTCTGACCTTTGAACTGAATGGAAAGATGAGGGAGACTCATGCCGTCTCGTGTTATTGACTGACTTGGAAAACTTTAGAGTAAATTTGTATTGCCCCATATCTATTCCCAACTTGGGAGCTCACGAGAACCTTATGACACTGACAACCTTTCAACAGACGAGAGTCTTGGATGCTTGTACTATATCTATTCCAACAATGGATTAAGACATGATAGAAACAAGGAGTGGAAGATATTTACCCGGGTAAGAATAGACAGAGAAAGGCTGACAGACAGGATATTGTGAGGTAGAAAAAAGACAGCAGATTGTGGGTTGTATTCAGCAGGAACCAAACTGGTCAAAACAGGGAGGGACCTACCAGTAATAAGAAACATTAAGAAGCACTAATGAATACGACCCTCACCTGTGCGAACATGGAGGCGTGCTCGCGGGCGTGCCCGAAGGGGTCGATGTGCCAGGCGACGCGGGGGCGACCGCAGTGTCCGAACGTGTCGTTGAGGAACCGCAGGCCCATGGTCATCTGGTCTATGACTGCACTGTAGTGGGTGGTTGCCTCGTCACTCATACACCAGCCCCCGTTCACAAACTCCAACCGCCCTGAGAGGAGGGAGAGAGGGAGGGAGAGAGGGAGGGAGAGAGGGGGAGACAAGTGATAACAGCAATAAAGATTTATTTAATGTAATATGACTTAATCACAGGTTAAAGGGGTTATAACTGTTTATAACCTCTTGAATTACTGTTCAATAACACCACCAATAGCAGTCACACTCAGGTGAGAAAGATGCTTTATCACACTGCTATAACACCCACATCCCTTCTCTCATTAACCTGCTGTCTGACTGGCTCCTTCCCCAGCGGTAGAAGGCGAACTCTACCGCTTTATAACGTCTTCCTGACATGTTTTTATAAAGGCTCTATAACCCCTCTCTGGCCTCACCCTCATTGACTAGCTGTTTGACAGTGTTCTGCAGGTCATCAGTCTGTTGTTTCCACCAGCGGTAGAAGAAGGCTGTCTCTACGTAGATGAAGCGTCTGTCAGGGTTCTTCAGCAGCTGGTCCACCACAGAGTCCAGAATGTACTGCACCCCCGCGTGCTGGATGTCATTACGGTCTGGAACGACGACAGGCAGGTTACGTACACAGGTTAGACACACACACAAACGTGATAACACATATGCACACACGATACAACATCTATATCATGCGGTTCACATCCACCCAGTCATGAGGTTGGAAATGTAAAACCATGTGATTCTAGGTTATTGTAGGTGTTATATGTATGCCTATAATCAAATATAATAAAAGCCTCACAACTATGGTTTTAACAATGTGTCAGTTTAACTTTTAACTATAACACTTTGACCTATGACATAGCTGTTTATGAGTGTGTTTGTGTGTGTAGATGTGAGCCACATGATAGATGGGGGGTGGGGGGGATACAGACCTCCATAAAAGTATTGGTCCACGGTCTTGAGCCAGCCGACGTCGTCGTGGGTGTGGGGAACCAGATGCACGTTCAACATCCCAGGCTTGGTAGCATGACATGACTAGGATGTGTAGCACACAGGATGGGAAAATAATGAGGGATTTTAGCTGGTGGGCTAATGTCATGGGAAGGAGAGAGGCATATCGGAGGCTACTTAGCTTTATAAACATTGTAAAGTTGGAATTGTAATTTCATTAAACCACCAATGAAAACAGTGCAAGACCAGACTTAGTGCAAGACTGGCTAGATCGAATGGGATTTCTAGCTTTACACTTCACGTTTTAAGTGGAAGTATAAACATGTTGTGCCAGGAATATAACTTCTGCTACTGTGTTCTCTACACGAAAATGAATGGGTTTGAAATCGGCTAGAAGAAGAAGTTCATCAAAGCTGCTATACCAATACACGGTTTAAGTGTTTCAGTTGCGTTTTTATTCACCACAATAGAGATAGGAACTATAGACGTACCTTGTATCCACATGTAGGACTTTCTTGGGGTGTTTGACAGACGGGAAAGCCCCAAACGCTACTTTGAAATAATAACAGGAGGAACACTAACGGTGTGTACTCCGGAGTCGCCATCTTGGAAAACAGCCACGAGTCATGTGACATTTGTTTATGTATCTTTCCTATCATGTGACTTCCCCCCCAGACCACGCCCTCTGGGGGCAGACCTTTTCTTGTTTTATGCTCTGAAGGGAAAATTGGAACGTTGAGAGTAAAATTGAGATTGAAAATGTATAATTGGTTTATTGAAGACAGTAACAGTTACACAGCCCACATGACTAAAGCTACACATTCATTGTAATAGTCACAGAGAAATAAATTATTGAAGGAATAGGGAGGTAGAGAGAGATGGGGCCATAGAAACCATAGGCTACCCAGCATAGCCTATCCCACTATTAGTCTGACTATAACTCATAAAATAATGCACTTTATAGCAAATACATATTTCCTTCAATGTCCCTTCATGATGATATAATGGCATTCAAAGCCTTTCCAACTAATAGTATTTTGAAATAGCTACATTCCACATTCGGCTACATTGCAATTTTTCACATGATGTTATTGTTGAGTAACAGTCACAGTGATCAATAGAATAGGATGATTGATCAAGATGGCTTCATGGCTGCTGAAGTCAAGTCTCTGTTTACAATAGGGCCACATTGTGAATGATATTTGAATGGAGAGGCCATGCATACAATATACTGCTCAGTTCAGAATCTCCTTACACAACAACATTGTCTTTTCAGCATCACTAGTTTGGTGACTTGTGATAGGCCGAGGTAAGGCTATCCAAGTAACACAACGCCTCCACGGAGTTGAGCGCAGATTAGAGTTTTTTTGGCATCGATACTTCAAAAATGATTGATTGATGTCAATGTAAATGATTAATCCCTTACCGTGGACCTATGCTGAGTTGACACCTTGAGTTGATATTTCAGGGAGGCACGTAGCCTAGCGGTTAAGAGTGTTGAGCTAGTAACTGAAAGGTTGCCCGGTTTGAATCCCAGAGCTGACTAAGTGAAAATAATCTGTCGCTGTGCCCTTGAGTAAGGCATTTAACCTTAATTGCTCCTGTACGTTGCCCTGGATAAGAGTGTGTGCTAAATGACTGAAATGTAGAGCAACAGCAATGAGTAAACAATCAGTTGTTGGTTGTAGCTTTTAGGAGGTTCATTTAAAAAAAACACAGTGGAGGAGCAATGCTAAAGCAGGGTTCTGGCCATAACAAGAGAGGGCAGCAGAGTTATGTTTGGGGTCTAGGATGGGTTCCCATTGGGTGAAGAGACGGTGTTCAGAAAGAGAGAGGGCAGCAGAGTTAGGTTTGGGGTTTAGGATGGGTTCCCATTGGGTGAAGAGACGGTGTTCAGAAAGAGAGAGGGCAGCAGAGTTATGTTTGGGGTCTAGGATGGGTTCCCATTGGGTGAAGAGAAGGTGTTCAGAAAGAGAGAGGGCAGCAGAGTTAGGTTTGGGGTCTAGGATGGGTTCCCATTGGGTGAAGAGAAGGTGTTCAGAAAGAGAGAGGGCAGCAGAGTTATGTTTGGGGTCTAGGATGGGTTCCCATTGGGTCAAGAGAAGGTGTTCAGAAAGAGAGAGGGCAGCAGAGTTAGGTTTGGGGTCTAGGATGGGTTCCCATTGGGTGAAGAGAAGAGATCAGATGGGAAGAGGTTAGTTCCCGTTGTGTGTTTCATGTGGACATATCAACAGTGTGGAGTCCAGGTCTAACCGAAACGCTGGGTACAGTGGCTGAGAGAAAGGACACCTGAACGTGTGGAGCAGGGAAACGGCATCCGACGCCACACTATAGAACGACAACGCTCCCTTCTGGTGTTCCAGAAACACGCCGATCCGCGGGCACAGGGGCGCGGCTACGGTCGTCTTCCGGTTATCGTGCCACGCGGCGTAACCGGCGTGCGTGCATCTCAGACGCCATGAGTTCTCGTTGCGTCCCAGCAGGCAGGGTTTTCCACCTCCTTCAGATGAGAAAAACATGAATAGAAACCTTCAGCAGGGAATCTTCATAAGAAAACCTTTGGCGGTCCCTATATAGTGCACACGTTTTGTCCGGAGCCCATTGGGATACCGTGTCAGACAAAGCCTTGATTAGAAAGTCACTATTACAAACACTTTGTGTGTGAAATGTTGACATTTGCAAATTGCTCAACATAACTGACAGAAAAAACAATCCCTAGAAGCAGCTACCTTTACGTCCGATCCCTTTGTACGTCACCCCAATGTCCACCCACCCTCCTCCCCTCCACTCCACCTCCCAGTAGCTGGCCCCTCCAAACTGGCCCTCCCTACAGAGGACCTGGGCCACGGAGTCGAAGCGCAAAGGGTGGAGGGGGTAGGACTGGGGCTCCTCTCCACAGTGAGCCCCCTGGGGACCCTCCAAGAGGAACAGGGTGGGGTGGGCCGTGTCTGGATCCAGGGACAGACGACAGGAGCCTGAAGAGAGAGAGGAGGGGGTTAAGGATAAGTGAGTGAGAGATCCATCGGGACCCTCCGGAAGACCAGGGTGAGGGTGGGCAGTGTCAATCAATTAGATGCCTGAGTCCAGAGTGATTCATTGAACAATCCATGACAATTATTTACCTGTTAGCTTAGAAGTGTCATAAACTCTCAGTAGCATTGTCATGACCACCGGGTGCCATTTGTAACAGAGATTATTGAACTAAGTACACAGCAGTTTTCGGCGCAGTAAAAAGAACAGTGACCATATGAATGTCTGTCTGCAAATATGACCGTCTTAATCTAATAGAACTATTACAATTAAATACAAGAAATGAACAACGCACTATTACGCAACAGCGTGGTTGCCTGGACAGAGGGCCAGTGTTCTGATTGACGTCTAGCCCAGACAGATACCGTACATGCCTGCCACAGTCTTAAGGGTCCTACACACCCTATGCAAACAGAGCGACGGAGAGCCATATATGGTCCGTTCCAAAATTTGAGCCGCACAAAAGTTTGCCTAGTTTACATAAAGTGCGTAGAACTACGTAGAAAACGACGCTCCGTCGCTGCGTTTGCCTAGTTTACATAAAGTGCGTAGCGGCCTTTACTCTAACCCAGACAGTGTGAATTATTAAACCTAACACCCGTCTCCATGATCTCCTCCTGTCCATGGGCTTGTCTCATCATGTACCTGTTGTTCACCGTGAACAGCAGACTACTAAATGTCAGAAATATCATATCCACCTACGATTCATGAAGGTAAAGAAAGCACCAGACAGACATGGAATACTTCCCAAATGGCACCCTATTCCCTATGTAGTGCAATGCTTTTGACCAGGGCCCTGGTCTAAAGTAGTGCACTATATAGGGAATAGAGTGCCATTTGGGACACAAGAGCGTTCTCAGGTTACCTTTTCGTCCTCGTTAACTGTGAAGGTGAGGAGGGGGACAGGAGGAGGAGGGAAGGAGGGCATGGGAGAAAGAGAGAGATCTCCTTCCTGAGTAGCTCTGGGTTTGTGCCAACAGTATGTCAACACTTGTGTTTGTGTGTGTTTGTGTGCGTATCAGTGTGTGTGTGTTTGTATGCATGGCAGTGTGTGTGTGTTTGTATGAGTGTCAGTGTGTGTGTGTTTGTGTGTGTGTGTGTTTGTATGAGTGTCAGTGTGTGTGTGTGTGTGTTTGTATGAGTGTCAGTGTGTATGTGTGTGTTTGTATGAGTGTCAGTGTGTGTGTGTGTGTGTGTGTGTGGTGAAGGGATGGCGTGGTTGTCCTAGGACAGGGCAGGGTGTGAAAACAAGGTCATCACGTGACCAGGGCAGCCTCGCCACGGTGACAAGGTATACCGGTGGCATCGTCAGGCTGACAATGTGTATGTATAGACAATGTATATACTTACACCTCAGGAAGGCTATTGTGTTTGTGTGAGTGTGTGTCAATACTTACACCTGAGGAAGGATACTCTCACCCTCTGGTCCGAAGGCTGGAGAGAGGGGGGAGAGAGGAAACGATGCAGGCACTGCTACTGAGAGAGAGAGAGAGAGAGAGAGAGAGAAGAAGAAAGAAGGGAGAGGGGGTAAGGAGTAAGGAGGCGAGGGACAGAAATAGAAAGAAAAAGAGAGAGAGAGAGAGGGAGGTAGAGAATGAGACAAAGAGGAATCAGTGTTACATTCCATCCAAATGAATCATATCAGAAGTTACTGAAAACGATTCAACTAACATCCCCTGGCCGGACATGTTCGCCCTAAAGCTTGAGTCTTAGATGAGAAACACACCACAGAGGTGACCCTGAGAGAGCTGTGTGTTTGTGTGTAACTGTGTGCGTCTGTGTTTGCGTCCTGTTCTCTGGGCTTACCTTTCAAACACTCTCCACCAGACATGTGACAGGCAGAGGAGCTCTCGTTCACTACAGAGGTAAAAAGGTGTGTCACATTGTGACATCACACATTGTCATTTGAGATGCATTATTGGAGTCTCTGAGAGCATAGCTGTGAAAAGCTGCATGCAGTTATGTGTGTTTGAGAATAAACCAGTGTGTGTGTGTGTGTGTGTGTCTTTACTCCCTCCACCTGCGTGGCTGATCTTGTCCACTTCCTCTCTACAGAGTTCCTCCATGCGGGCCCTGAGGTGGGACAGAGCTCTGCGGGCTGCACTGAAGCCTTCTGCGGGGAGGATGAGAGGGGCTCGGGGGCGCCGCCCAGTGGGTGGGAGGACACACAGCAGGGGAGCCTCCTGGGGATGGAGAGAGAGAGGGAGGGAGGGATGGAGGAGAGAGGGGTGATGAGTAGAGCATTTATATCATGTCACCGTTGCTCTCTCTCTCTCTCTCTCTCTCTCTCGACTGCATTATTCTTTGTGGCTCTCTCCATGTCTTCCTCATTAACAATTCTCTCTCCTTTAATTTTCAGATTGCATCCAGTCTTTCTTTCTCTCCATTATCCCCCCCTTTCCCCATCAATTCCTCACTGTTTCTTCTCTTCTCCTGCTCTTCCTTCTCTCCCTTCAGCTCCCCCCCCCCATCCCCACCTGTAAGAATTGAGCATTATCCCTCGTCAGAAGCTGGCCCATTTCCTTGTCTCTCCTCCGCAGCTCCTCCAGTTCATTCTCCAGGGTCTCCAGCTCTCTCTCTGCCCTGCCCAGGACAGTTCTCTCCCCGGCTTCCAGCCTGGCCCTCACCTCCCCTCTGGTCCTCTCCAGCCGGAGGGCCAGGTCCACGAACAGGGTATTGCTGTCCTCCAGGACTAATGCAGCTGATGCCTAGGTAAGGAGAGGGAAGAAGGGACACCAAATGAAGGAAAGTAAAGGAGCAACGTTTTCTTCAGTAATAAGCACCAAGAAAGTAAACATTTACATTTAAATAATGTTGGTTTCATTGGTTATTTTAATTTGATTCCAAACCATATGGCTGAAATATACTTTTATTTGTCAATGCCCGGGGAATAGAGAGGGCAGAGTGGTAGCCTGGCTCCTGACAGCGAGTAGCCTGGCTCCTGACAGTGAGTAGTCTGGCTCCTGACAGCGAGTAGTCTGGCTCCTGACAGCGAGTAGTCTGGCTCCTGACAGCGAGTAGCCTGGCTCCTGACAGCGAGTAGTCTGGCTCCTGACAGTGAGTAGTCTGGCTCCTGACAGTGAGTAGTCTGGCTCCTGACAGCGGTAGCCTGGCTCCTGACAGCGAGTAGTCTGGCTCCTGACAGTGGTAGTCTGGCTCCTGACAGTGAGTAGTCTGGCTCCTGACAGTGAGTAGTCTGGTTCCTGACAGTGAGTAGCCTGGCTCCTGACAGTGAGTAGTCTGGCTCCTGACAGTGAGTAGTCTGGCTCCTGACAGTGAGTAGTCTGGCTCCTGACAGTGAGTAGTCTGGCTCCTGACAGTGAGTAGTCTGGCTCCTGACAGTGAGTAGTCTGGCTCCTGACAGTGAGTAGTCTGGCTCCTGACAGCGGTAGCCTGGCTCCTGACAGTGAGTAGTCTGGCTCCTGACAGCGAGTAGTCTGGCTCCTGACAGCAAGTAGTCTGGTTCCTGACAGTGAGTAGTCTGGCTCCTGACAGTGAGTAGTCTGGCTCCTGACAGCGGTAGCCTGGCTCCTGACAGTGAGTAGTCTGGCTCCTGACAGCGAGTAGTCTGGTTCCTGACAGTGAGTAGCCTGGCTCCTGACAGTGAGTAGTCTGGCTCCTGACAGCGAGTAGTCTGGTTCCTGACAGTGAGTAGTCTGGCTCCTGACAGTGAGTAGTCTGGCTCCTGACAGCGAGTAGCCTGGCTCCTGACAGCGGTAGTCTGGCTCCTGACAGTGAGTAGTCTGGCTCCTGACAGTGAGTAGTCTGGCTCCTGACAGTGAGTAGTCTGGCTCCTGACAGCGAGTAGTCTGGCTCCTGACAGTGAGTAGCCTGGCTCCTGACAGCGGTAGCCTGGCTCCTGGCAGCAAGTAGTCTGGCTCCTGACAGCGAGTAGTCTGGCTCCTGACAGCGAGTAGCCTGGCTCCTGACAGCGAGTAGCCTGGCTCCTGACAGCGAGTAGCCTGGCTCCTGACAGCGAGTAGCCTGGCTCCTGACAGCGAGCGACAACATGGCCAGACAATAAAGATGTAGGACCTTAATTTGACCCACTGACAGTTTGCTACAGTAGGAAAATAATGCTGCAGCATCATGAATTGTGAATTATTCTGTAAATGATATTGAATATATATTTTTGATACTGTCACTGTCAAGTGTACTGTGATCCTGCGGCGACCGTTTCTCAGTATTCTGTTAATCCTTCACCACTGATTCCTGGTCTGGTCTCTTCTCTACAGTGCCACTCTGTGTGTGTGTGTGAGTGTGTCTGTGTGTCTCCCACCTTGACGGCCTCTATGCTCTGTTGAAACTCTTCCAGCTCCCTCTCTCTACTCCTGATCCTTCCCTGTACTGACCTCTGAGAATCCTGCAACTGAACCTGAGACAGAGAGAGAGAGAGAGAGAGAGAGAGAGAGAGAGAGAGAGAGAGAGAGAGAGAGAGAGAGAGAGAGAGAGAGAGAGAGAGACACAGAGTGAGAGAGATAGAGAGAAAGAGAGAGACACAGAGTGAGAGAGAGACAGAGCGAGAGACAGAGTGAGAGAGAAAGAGAGAGACAGAGAGAAAGAGAGAGAGACAGAGAGAGAGAGGGAGAGGTGGAAAGAAGGGGTAGGGAAAAGGGAACGAGAGAGATGGCAGGCAGGGAGGGAAAGAGAAACAAATGATCTACTCACCTTGACATACGACACCTTCCTAATATTGAGTTGCACTCCCTTTTGGTGTCGAAAGCACTTCACAGGGATGCTGGCCCATGTTGACTCCAATGCTTCCCACAGTTGTGTCAAGTTGGCTGGATGTCCTTTCGGTGGACCATTCTTGACACACACGGGAAAGCGGGAAAAACCCAGCAGCGTTGCAGTTCTTGACACACTCAAACCGGTGTGCCTGGCACCTACAACCATACCCTGTTCAAAGGCACTTCAATCTTTTGTCTTGCCCATTCACCCTCTGAATGACACACCATACACAATCCATGTCTCAAGGTTTAAAAATCCATCTTCAACCTGTCTCCTCCCCTTCATCTACACTGATTGAAGTGGCTTTAACAAGTGACATCAATAAGGGATCATAGCTTTCACCTCGATTCACCTGGTCAGTCTGTCATGGAAAGAGCCGGTGCTCCTAATGGTTTGAACACTCTGTGTATATTACATATACTTATATAGTGGACAATGAATCTTGGTCAGCAGCACTCCAGTCTGAGTAGAGCAGCATTAGTGGCGTAGCAACACTACAGCCCCCTTAGTGACATACACCTACAGCACCTGCCTACTCTCCTGGTATGGGAGCGATACCCCAGATAGTATAGCCTGACCACGGCAGAGGGGGCACAGTGGGGTGTTTCCCAGTGACGTAACTAACCTGCATCAAACTGGTGCAGAGGGATGTCATCTGTCCCAATCAATCATATTCATAGGCTGCCATATTGCATAGGCCATTTATCCTCTATTCAGTTGTTAGGGATAGTGGCAGTTTGTTAGCCTGCAGGGTACAGGCATGTTTTGTGCCAACCATAGACATTTAAACTAGGGTGCCAACTCTTTGTCTCTCATTGTCATGCCAACAATGTTCGGCTTGGCAATGTGTAATGGAGTTGGCAAGAGCACAAACACGTCTGGGACCAGGCTAACAGTTTGTGATCCTAGGTGGAAAGATCAACAAGTGTTTTCAGGAAACAACTTTGTTTATAATCAGTTTTAATCACCAGAGTGATGAGTAGGCGTCCTTGAAACGCGCTATATAAGTCCCATGTATTATGATTATTACCTGTTTCCGCGCCCTTTGCTCGTCGATGCTGTGCAGTTCCTCTTGGTCAGACTCGCACAGCATACAGTCGCCACTCCACTCCACCGCATCGCCCCCGTCGCCATGCTCCAGGCCCAAACGGTGCTGCACGCACAGCCTTTCCGCCAAGCTCTCCACCGCGGCAACAAGTTTATGCCGTCGCAACGTCCCCACGTCGCGGTGCGGCAAGATGTGGAGCTCGCAGAAAGACGCCAAGCACACCAGACACGACTTGAGCGCTTTCAGTTTGTTCTGAACCGGGCAGAAGTCGCACGGAACGTCCCCTACACCGCCTAGATACAACTCCGGCGCCGGAGCCAGTTCGTTCAGTTTGAGTTTGTCCACTACTTCTTGTAGCACCGTGTTCCGCCGTAGCATCGGTCGAGGTATGAACTCTTCCCGACATTGCGGACAACTGTAGTGACCAAGGTCGGTTTGGTCCCAATAACAGGTCATGCATGCCATGCAGTAGGTGTGTCCGCACGGAATGGACACCGGATCCTTCAAGATATCCAGGCAAATAGGGCACCTAAACTGGCTCTCTGTTACCGAGATATTCGCCTCAGCCATATCGGTAAGGAGTTTTCGTATGTTCTCCCTCTCGAGCCTCTGTAGACTATTTCTCCGTTAAAGAAAATAAACCAAAAAATGCACTCCCTGATTCCCGGTTGGTTGTTTGTGTATGTGACGGGGAGCGGTTGCGGCTCAGGTCTTAAAGGAATAAACTCGGCTTCCGATATGTCAACCATTCCATACGGGAGCTAATTACGAGAGTAGACTCCATGTAAATCCATGTAAATACAAACCCTGACGTCAACCCGTCTCCCTTTACCGTATGACTTCAACTACCTAATTCACCATAATAAACGGACAATACATAATAATCATAATAATAAAGGTGCATACAGATTATTGCTTATAATACAGTAATTCCCCATAATAAACGAATAATAACCTATAGTCTTTATTAATAACAGACACAAACACAAGTTACTACAATATTCCATTTTAATGTAATGAAGTATATTATACCGATTTATATTTGCATGAGTCTTTTAATTAAATGAATATATTTCGTTTTTATTCACATTATTAAAAGAGTAGGATATTTGTGGAACTAAATTTAACAGTTCATGGAAATAATATTTAAGGTGTGTGTGTGTGAGAGAGAGAGAGAGTATGTGTGTTTGTGTGTGTGAGAGAGAGAGAGTATGTGTGTTTGTGTGTGTGAGAGAGAGAGAGTATGTGTGTTTGTGTGTGAGAGAGAGAGAAGAGAGTATGTGTGTGTGTGTGTGTGTGTGTGTGTGTGTGTGTGTGTGTGTGTGTGTGTGTGTGTGTGTGTGAGAGAGAGAGAGAAGAGAGTATGTGTGTGTGTGAGAGAGAGAGAGAGTATGTGTGTGTGTGTGTGTGAGAGAGAGAAGAGAGTATGTGTGTGTGTGTGAGAGAGAGAGAGTATGTGTGTGTGTGTGAGAGAGAGAGAGAGAGAGAGAGAGAGTGTGTGTGTGTGTGTGAGAGAGAGAGAGAGAGAGAATGTGTGTGTGTGTGTGTGTGGAGAGAAAGAGAATATGTGTGTGTGTGAGAGAGAGAGAGAGAGAGAGAGAGAATGTGTGTGTGTGAGAGAGTATGTGTTCATGTGTGTGTGAAAGAGACTGTGTGTGTGTGTGTGTGTGTGTGTGTGCCATGGGCAGCCGCCCTGGGTGGCGTCTTGCCGGGGGCAGCATGGGGCGCCCACACTATATAAAAATAATATTCTGAATGGTGACATGATCGGTTTTCCATCGCTCATTTGCTCATTACATCAATGATATCATGTCACCATGTGGCACTGTGGGTAAATTAACCTTGTCGGAGTGGGCACCCTGATTCTAGTTAGTGAGCTAGGCAGGCCTCCCACTCAGAAGTATGAGATTGGGAGGGGGCGGGGGTAGGTTGACCTCAGGTCTCCCCACTGGAAGCCAGAGGAAGGGGGAGCGGGAATCTATCAAATAGTGCACCTCTAACTTAGTACAGTACTAATGTAATTAGTAATGCAATTAGTTGTGCAATTTAGTTGAGTGTGTTTCTTGTTTGAAGTTCAATAGTGTAATAATCAGGTTCTCTTCTCTATAAGTGTGTTATTCTCTTTGTGTATTTGTGTGATATAGGATTGGTGCAATTGAGTTTTATTTGTGTGTTTTTGTTAGCAATAGGGTAATAATTCAATTCTCTTTTAAATTTTATTTATATACTACAATTTGTTTATATTTGTCTTTGTTACTTCTTTTTGATATTTATGAGTCTTATTTTAGTATTTTTATATGTTGTAATTATTTATTTAGTGCTGATTGATGCTTTTTGGGGGGGGGGGGGTGGGGGCACTGAAGGGACGGTTAGCCCAAGGGACAGTTAGCCCTAGGAGCCATACAAACTAGAGCCACCACTGTGTGTCTGTATCAGAAGCTCTGTGATGTCCCAGACGAAGGTGAGAGGCAGGTCTTTCATCCTCTCCTGATAGACCTGGTCAAAGCGGTCACTCTGAGCCACCGTCAACGAGTTCTTCCAGTCTCCTATGGTACCTGACAGAGAGATTGTTTCATTCATTATTTTTATGCAACCTTTTATTTAACTAGGCAAGTCAGTTAAGATCAAATTCTTATTTACAATGACGACCTAGGAACAGCGGGTTAACTGCCTTGTTCAGGGGCAGAACGACAGGTTTGTACCTTGTCAGCTCGGGGATTCGATCTAGCAACCTTTCGGTTACTGGCCCAACGCACTAACCTCTAGTCTACCAGCCAATAAAGCTATGAAATAGATAAAGCGATGCTTGATGTATTTCAGATACATTGACACTGGAAGGGGGGCGAGGGGGCTCACTTTCAGACGGGAAGTTCTGAAACCCTCCTTAAATACCCCCCCTCTCTTTTCTGCCCCCACCCCCCACGATACCAGTGCAAACCTATACTCATGTTTTTCATGTATCAATTTCAACAATAAAGCCTCTAAACATTTCTTCTTTTCCTCACCTTTGCGTAGGAACTTCCCCTTCTTCTTGTCATTGACGATCTCATGCAAGAAGTCATAGTTGGCCTTGTCATCTTTCTTCATGTTATTGAAGGTGACTTTCTCCACTATGCTGTCTATAGCTGCATCAGATAGGCTCTTCCCGACAAACTCAGCCAGACGCTCTACCACCGATCTCAGGTCCTGTTGTAGCAGGACACATGAAATAAAACCAATATGGCATGTAAAATGAACAGAAATATAAACCATTTGTAGTGATGGTCCCATGTTTCATGAGCTGAAATTTAAAAAATCCCAGAAATCTTTCATACGCACAAAAAGCTTATTTCTCTCAAATTTTGTGCACACATTTGTTTACATTCCTTTTAGAGAGCATTTATTTTTTTCCAAGATAATCCGTCCACCTGACAGGTGTGGCATTTTAAGAAGCTGATTAAACAGCATGATCATGATCACTCCACAGGTAATACTACATCTGTTGCACGACTTGTTGCAGTAGTATCAGATGCATCATTGATGTGGGCTACTGCATCTTATAACAGGTCAGTGCAGTGGTGTAGGTATTCAGTGGTACATACAGAGTTAATCAGTGTAAATGTCATGTTACCTTGATCATCTCTTCATAGCTGAGGAACAGGATGTTGTATTTGTCCTGGTTGTTGTACCATCCTCTGACATGGTCGAACCAGCAGCCACCAATCACTGAAGAGATGGGTTCACATAGGACAGCAGACAGTAAGTGCTAGTCAGTGTGTGTTAGTTGTTAATTAGCTTACGGTTTTGTATGATACTGTGTTACACTGATGAAGCCAATTTGGCCAAAGAAGTGCCATGTGATGGAGGGAGGGTGAACAGTGGCACTCACTCCATCCACAGAAGAACTTGTCCAGCATCTCGTCATAGTGTTCTGGACTGTCCAGATTGTTCATGAACTTAGAGAAGTGGAAGTAGGACACCAGGATGTCTTTAGGGTTCCTGGTCACATAGATTACCTATGGAGGAGATAGGGGAGATATAGTAGCTCTTTCCTGCAGTCGAATGACCAAAAGCGCCCTCTAGTGGCCTCATGGGTGGAATGTTATTCATATTTTTCATAAGACGAAAATCCGGTGTTTTTAAGTCAAATGGTTTTGTTATATTTCAGTCTTCTGTGATGTATATGAAGTGTAATATTGGGATGCAACTCAACATGTAATACATTTCAACTCTGTATCTGACATGGTACAGGTGTCCTCTATATCTATAAGGCCATAACCATGTGTTTGAGGTGAATACTTTTGTTTCAAAGTAGATTTGTTTGACGACCAAGAAACACTCTGTGTGACCCTGATTTAGCCCACTGCAGTAAAAGGTTAACAGTGTGTATTGAGGAGAAAGGGGTGATATAGAGTTGAAAGGGGTGATATAGGGTTAACAGTGTGTAGTGTGTATGGAGGAGACAGGGTGATATAGGGTTAACAGTGTGCATGGAGGAGATAGGGGTGATATAGGGTTAACAGGGTGCATGGAGGAGATAGGGGTGATATAGGGTTAACAGTGTGTAGTGTGTATGGAGGAGAAAGGGGTGATATAGGGTTAACAGTGTGTATGGAGGAGACAGAGGTGATATAGGGTTAACAGTGTGTATAGAGGAGACAGGGTGATATAGGGTTAACAGTGTGTATGGAGGAGACAGGGTGATATAGGGTTAACAGTGTGTATGGAGGAGACAGGGTGATATAGGGTTAACAGTGTGTATGGAGGAGACAGGGTGATATAGGGTTAACAGTGTGTATGGAGGAGACAGGGGTGATATAGGGTTAACAGTGTGTATGGAGGAGACAGGGGTGATATAGGGTTAACAGTGTGTATGGAGAAGACAGGGGTGATATAGTGTTAACAGTGTGCATGGAGGAGAAGGGTGATATAGGGTTAACAGTGTGTATGGAGGAGACAGGGGTGATATAGGGTTAACAGTGTGTAGTCTATATCACCCCTGTCTCCTCCATACACACTGTTAACCCTATATCACCCCTGTCTCCTCCATACACACTGTTAACCCTATATCACCCCTGTCTCCTCCATACACACTGTTAACCCTATATCACCCCTTCTCCTCCATGCACACTGTGTGGTGGAATCAATGAAATCAAAAGGAGAGACTCTTAGATTTCTTCAAAACAATCAATCGGTTAACAGTGTATAGAACCCCTATAGAACCATCTAACCCCACTCACTACCATCTAACCCCACTCACTACCATCTAGCCCCACTCACTACCATCTAGCCCCACTCACTACCATCTAGCCCCACTCACTACCATCTAGCCCCACTCACTACCATCTAGCCCCACTCACTACCATCTAGCCCCACTCACTACCATCTAACCCCACTCACTACCATCTAGCCCCACTCACTACCATCTAACCCCACTCACTACCATCTAACCCCACTCACTACCATCTAGCCCCACTCACTACCATCTAGCCCCACTCACTACCATCTAGCCCCACTCACTACCATCTAGCCCCACTCACTACCATCTAACCCCACTCACTACCATCTAGCCCCACTCACTACCATCTAGCCCCACTCACTACCATCTAACCCCACTCACTACCATCTAAACCCACTCACTGAAGGCATAATGCTATATGTATAACCATCTAACCCCACTCACTACCATTTAAACCCACTCACTACCATCTAACCCCACTCACTACCACTCACTACCATCTAACCCCACTCACTACCATCTATTCCCACTCACTACCATTTAAACCCACTCACTGAAGGCATAATGCTGTATGTATAACCATCTAACTCCACTCACTACCATCTAACCCCACTCACTACCACCTAACCCCACTCACTACCATCTAAACCCACTCACTACCATCTAACCCCACTCACTACCATCTAAACCCACTCACTACCATCTAACCCCACTCACTACCATCTAAACCCACTCACTACCATCTAACCACACTCACTACCATCTAACCCCACTCACTACCATCTAACCCCACTCACTACCATCTAACCCCACTAACTACCATCTAACCCCACTCACTACCATCTAACCCCACTCACTACCATCTAACCCCACTCACTACCATCTAAACCCACTCACTACCATCTAACCACACTCACTACCATCTAACCCCACTCACTTCCATCTAACCCCACTCACTACCATCTAACCCCACTCACTACCATCTAAACCCACTCACTGAAGGCATAATGATGTTTGTATAACCATCTAACTCCACTCACTACCATCTAACCCCACTCACTACCATCTAAACCCACTCACTACCACTCACTACCATCTAACCACACTCACTACCATCTAACCCCACTCACTTCCATTTAAACCCCACTCACTACCATCTATTCCCACTCACTACCATTTAAACCCACTCACTGAAGGCATAATGCTGTATGTATAACCATCTAACTCCACTCACTACCATCTAACCCCACTCACTACCATCTAACCCCACTCACTACCATCTAAACCCACTCACTACCATCTAACCCCACTCACTACCATCTAAACCCACTCACTACCATCTAACCCCACTCACTACCATCTAAACCCACTCACTACCATCTAACCACACTCACTACCATCTAACCCCACTCACTACCATCTAACCACACTCACTACCATCTAACCCCACTCACTACCATCTAACCCCACTCACTACCATTTAAACCCACTCACTGAAGGCATAATGCTGTATGTATAACCATCTAACTCCACTCACTACCATCTAACCCCACTCACTACCATCTAAACCCCACTCACTACCATCTAACCCCACTCACTACCATCTAAACCCCACTCACTACCATCTAACTCCACTCACTACCATCTAAACCCCACTCACAACCATCTAGCCCCACTCACTACCATCTAAACCCACTCACCACCATCTAACCCCACTCACTACCATCTAACATCACTCACTACCATCTAAACCCACTCACTACCATCTAACCCCACTCACTACCATCTAAACCCACTCACTACCATCTAACCACACTCACTACCATCTAACCCCACTCACTACCATCTAACCCCACTCACTACCATCTAACCCCACTCACTACCATCTAACCCCACTCACTACCATCTAACCCCACTCACTACCATCTAAACCCACTCACTACCATCTAACCACACTCACTACCATCTAACCCCACTCACTTCCATCTAACCCCACTCACTACCATCTAACCCCACTCACTACCATCTAAACCCACTCACTGAAGGCATAATGATGTTTGTATAACCATCTAACTCCACTCACTACAATCTAACCCCACTCACTACCATCTAGCCCCACTCACTACCATCTAGCCCCACTCACTACCATCTAGCCCCACTCACTACCATCTAGCCCCACTCACTACCATCTAACCCCACTCACTACCATCTAGCCCCACTCACTACCATCTAGCCCCACTCACTACCATCTAACCCCACTCACTACCATCTAAACCCACTCACTGAAGGCATAATGCTATATGTATAACCATCTAACCCCACTCACTACCATTTAAACCCACTCACTACCATCTAACCCCACTCACTACCACTCACTACCATCTAACCCCACTCACTACCATCTATTCCCACTCACTACCATTTAAACCCACTCACTGAAGGCATAATGCTGTATGTATAACCATCTAACTCCACTCACTACCATCTAACCCCACTCACTACCACCTAACCCCACTCACTACCATCTAAACCCACTCACTACCATCTAACCCCACTCACTACCATCTAAACCCACTCACTACCATCTAACCCCACTCACTACCATCTAAACCCACTCACTACCATCTAACCACACTCACTACCATCTAACCCCACTCACTACCATCTAACCCCACTCACTACCATCTAACCCCACTAACTACCATCTAACCCCACTCACTACCATCTAACCCCACTCACTACCATCTAACCCCACTCACTACCATCTAAACCCACTCACTACCATCTAACCACACTCACTACCATCTAACCCCACTCACTTCCATCTAACCCCACTCACTACCATCTAACCCCACTCACTACCATCTAAACCCACTCACTGAAGGCATAATGATGTTTGTATAACCATCTAACTCCACTCACTACCATCTAACCCCACTCACTACCATCTAAACCCACTCACTACCACTCACTACCATCTAACCACACTCACTACCATCTAACCCCACTCACTTCCATTTAAACCCCACTCACTACCATCTATTCCCACTCACTACCATTTAAACCCACTCACTGAAGGCATAATGCTGTATGTATAACCATCTAACTCCACTCACTACCATCTAACCCCACTCACTACCATCTAACCCCACTCACTACCATCTAAACCCACTCACTACCATCTAACCCCACTCACTACCATCTAAACCCACTCACTACCATCTAACCCCACTCACTACCATCTAAACCCACTCACTACCATCTAACCACACTCACTACCATCTAACCCCACTCACTACCATCTAACCACACTCACTACCATCTAACCCCACTCACTACCATCTAACCCCACTCACTACCATTTAAACCCACTCACTGAAGGCATAATGCTGTATGTATAACCATCTAACTCCACTCACTACCATCTAACCCCACTCACTACCATCTAAACCCCACTCACTACCATCTAACCCCACTCACTACCATCTAAACCCCACTCACTACCATCTAACTCCACTCACTACCATCTAAACCCCACTCACAACCATCTAGCCCCACTCACTACCATCTAAACCCACTCACCACCATCTAACCCCACTCACTACCATCTAACATCACTCACTACCATCTAAACCCACTCACTACCATCTAACCCCACTCACTACCATCTAAACCCACTCACTACCATCTAACCACACTCACTACCATCTAACCCCACTCACTACCATCTAACCCCACTCACTACCATCTAACCCCACTCACTACCATCTAACCCCACTCACTACCATCTAACCCCACTCACTACCATCTAAACCCACTCACTACCATCTAACCACACTCACTACCATCTAACCCCACTCACTTCCATCTAACCCCACTCACTACCATCTAACCCCACTCACTACCATCTAAACCCACTCACTGAAGGCATAATGATGTTTGTATAACCATCTAACTCCACTCACTACAATCTAACCCCACTCACTACCATCTAACCCCACTCACTACCATCTAACCCCACTCACTACCATCTAAACCCACTCACTGAAGGCATAATGATGTTTGTATAACCATCTAACTCCACTCACTACAATCTAACCCCACTCACTACCATCTAGCCCCACTCACTACCATCTAGCCCCACTCACTACCATCTAGCCCCACTCACTACCATCTAGCCCCACTCACTACCATCTAACCCCACTCACTACCATCTAGCCCCACTCACTACCATCTAGCCCCACTCACTACCATCTAACCCCACTCACTACCATCTAAACCCACTCACTGAAGGCATAATGCTATATGTATAACCATCTAACCCCACTCACTACCATTTAAACCCACTCACTACCATCTAACCCCACTCACTACCACTCACTACCATCTAACCCCACTCACTACCATCTATTCCCACTCACTACCATTTAAACCCACTCACTGAAGGCATAATGCTGTATGTATAACCATCTAACTCCACTCACTACCATCTAACCCCACTCACTACCACCTAACCCCACTCACTACCATCTAAACCCACTCACTACCATCTAACCCCACTCACTACCATCTAAACCCACTCACTACCATCTAACCCCACTCACTACCATCTAAACCCACTCACTACCATCTAACCACACTCACTACCATCTAACCCCACTCACTACCATCTAACCCCACTCACTACCATCTAACCCCACTAACTACCATCTAACCCCACTCACTACCATCTAACCCCACTCACTACCATCTAACCCCACTCACTACCATCTAAACCCACTCACTACCATCTAACCACACTCACTACCATCTAACCCCACTCACTTCCATCTAACCCCACTCACTACCATCTAACCCCACTCACTACCATCTAAACCCACTCACTGAAGGCATAATGATGTTTGTATAACCATCTAACTCCACTCACTACCATCTAACCCCACTCACTACCATCTAAACCCACTCACTACCACTCACTACCATCTAACCACACTCACTACCATCTAACCCCACTCACTTCCATTTAAACCCCACTCACTACCATCTATTCCCACTCACTACCATTTAAACCCACTCACTGAAGGCATAATGCTGTATGTATAACCATCTAACTCCACTCACTACCATCTAACCCCACTCACTACCATCTAACCCCACTCACTACCATCTAAACCCACTCACTACCATCTAACCCCACTCACTACCATCTAAACCCACTCACTACCATCTAACCCCACTCACTACCATCTAAACCCACTCACTACCATCTAACCACACTCACTACCATCTAACCCCACTCACTACCATCTAACCACACTCACTACCATCTAACCCCACTCACTACCATCTAACCCCACTCACTACCATTTAAACCCACTCACTGAAGGCATAATGCTGTATGTATAACCATCTAACTCCACTCACTACCATCTAACCCCACTCACTACCATCTAAACCCCACTCACTACCATCTAACCCCACTCACTACCATCTAAACCCCACTCACTACCATCTAACTCCACTCACTACCATCTAAACCCCACTCACAACCATCTAGCCCCACTCACTACCATCTAAACCCACTCACCACCATCTAACCCCACTCACTACCATCTAACCCCACTCACTACCATCTAAACCCACTCACTACCATCTAACCCCACTCACTACCATCTAAACCCACTCACTACCATCTAACCACACTCACTACCATCTAACCCCACTCACTACCATCTAACCCCACTCACTACCATCTAACCCCACTCACTACCATCTAACCCCACTCACTACCATCTAACCCCACTCACTACCATCTAAACCCACTCACTACCATCTAACCACACTCACTACCATCTAACCCCACTCACTTCCATCTAACCCCACTCACTACCATCTAACCCCACTCACTACCATCTAAACCCACTCACTGAAGGCATAATGATGTTTGTATAACCATCTAACTCCACTCACTACAATCTAACCCCACTCACTACCATCTAAACCCACTCACTACCATCTAACCACACTCACTACCATCTAAACCCACTCACTACCATCTAACCAGACTCACTACCATCTAACCCCACTCACTACCATCTAACCCCACTCACTACCATCTAAACCCACTCACTGAAGGCATAATGCTGTATGTATAACCATCTAACCCCACTCACTACCATCTAACCCCACTCACTTCCATCTAACCCCACTCACTACCATCTAACCCCACTCACTACCATCTAAACCCACTCACTTAAGGCATAATGCTATATGTATAACCATCTAAACCCCACTCACAACCATCTAACCCCACTCACTACCATCTAAACCCCACTCACAACCATCTAGCCCCACTCACTACCATCTAACCCCACTCACTACCATTTAAACCCACTCACTTAAGGCATAATGCTATATGTATAACCATCTAACCCCACTCACTACCATCTAGCCCCACTCACTACCATCTAACCCCACTCACTACCATCTATTCCCACTCACTACCATCTAAACCCACTCACTGAAGGCATAATGCTGTATGTATAACCATCTAACCCCACTCACTACCATTTAAACCCACTCACTTAAGGCATAATGCTATATGTATAACCATCTAACCCCACTCACTACCATCTAGCCCCACTCACTACCATCTAGCCCCACTCACTACCATCTAAACCCACTCACTACCATCTAACTCCACTCACTACCATCTAACCCCACTCACTACCATTTAAACCCACTCACTATCACTCACTACCATCTAACCCCACTCACTTTGGCCCTCTTCTTCTGCAGGCCCTTGGGCATAAGTTGCTGGTGTAGATGGGAGCAGAAGAGGCGTGGAGAGGGTCTCTCGGTGTAGGTCTTCCCCTTCTCCAGGACCTCCAGCCAGGGCATCCTCATAAAGGTGGTCTGGTTAGCCTCCTCTGGGAAATCATCCTCAAACAACAGGGTGATGATACGCTGGGTCCATACTGTACCTGGGAGAGGAGAAAGAGGGAGAGAGAGGGAGAGAGAGGGAGAGAGAGAGGGAGAGGAGAGAGGGAGAGGATAGAGGGAAAGAGAGGGAGAGGAGAGAGAGGGAGAGAGAGGGAGAGAGAAGGAGAGAGAGAGAGGGAGAGAGAGAGAGAGCCAGGAGAGAGAGCCAGGAGAGAGAGGGAGGGAGAGAGAGGGAGAGAGAGAGAGAGAGGGAGAGAGAGGGAGAGAGAGGGAGAGGAGAGAGAGGGAGCGAGAGAGAGGGAGAGGAGAGAGAGGGAGAGAGAGAGGGAGAGAGAGATAGAGGGGGAGAGAGAAGGAGAGAGAGAGAGAGGGGGAGAGAGAGAGAGGGGAGAGAGGAGAGAGAGAGAGAGAGAAAGAGAGTGAGACGGAGAGGGTGGAGAGAGAAGGAGAGATTGAGATAGGGGAGAGAGCGAGAATGAGAGAGGAAGAAAGAAAGAGTGAGAGAGAGAGATAGAGAGGGAGAGAGAAGGAGAGAGTGAGAGAGAGAGATAGAGAGGGAGAGAGGAGAGAGGGAGAGAGAGAGATAGAGAAGGAGAGAGTGAGAGAGAGAGATAGAGAGGGAGAGAGGGAGAGAGTGAGAGAGAGAGATAGAGAGGGAGAGAGAAGGAGAGAGTGAGAGAGAGAGATAGAGAGGGAGAGAGAAGGAGAGAGAGAGAGAGAGAGAGAGTGAGAGAGAGATAGAGAGGGAGAGAGAAGGAGAGAGAGAGATAGAGAGGGAGAGAGAAGGAGAGAGTGAGAGAGAGAGATAGAGAGGGAGAGAGGAGAGAGGGAGAGAGAGAGATAGAGAAGGAGAGAGTGAGAGAGAGAGATAGAGAGGGAGAGAGAAGGAGAGAGTGAGAGAGAGAGATAGAGAGAAGGAGAGAGTGAGAGAGAGAGATAGAGAGGGAGAGAGAAGGAGAGAGTGATAGAGAGGGAGAGAGAAGGAGAGAGAGAGATAGAGAGGGAGAGAGAAGGAGAGAGTGAGAGAGAGATTTGATTTTATTAGGATCTCTTTTAGTCCCCATTTGGACTAATCTTCCAAGAGTCCTTAACATTAAAATTAAAATACAATTTATAATACAAACACACTTTCACATATAACACATTATTACAAACATACATAATACACTAACATAATACTCAATCTAAAAAAATATTGATTCCTCATCTACTATAGTCCCACAACATTTCTAAATACTATATTTAAATTGTTTTAAAATAATGTTTAAACTTATATATTGAAAGGTTTCTAGTTTGCTCAGTTAATTTATTCCATTTCATTATTGCTCTAAATCGAAATGTTCTTTTGGCCATTTCTTTTTTCTGTCTGGATAACACATAGATGGTGGACAATCTATTCCTAGTATTTACGGAATGTCTGTCTCTTACCAACTGAATACTGTTGTGAATAGAACTTGGCCGTTTTAAATTATGTATATTATAAAATAAAATAAGCATGTTTTTTTCAATTACCTTGTCGATTGATGACCAACCAAGAACACTGCGCATGACTACAACAGAAGAACCATATCTCCGCCTTAAAACAATCCTTGCTGCTTTGTTCTGTGCATTCTACAGCCTCCTGACTTCACTAGATGATGCATTTCCCCAGACCACCGAACAATAGTTCACCTGACTCTCAACCAATGCCTGTGTTATTTGCTGAAGGGTTTTCCCTGGTAAATATTTAGCTATCCTTCTGATTATGCATGCTGTTTTAATATTTTTTTTACATAGATTAGTTGTTTGAGACGACCATGATAAGCAGTTGTCTCGCTGCACTCCCAGTAGTTTGGTTTCTGCCACTTCTTCAATTTGTACTCCTCCCATACTTAATTGTATCCCATGCTGTTTTGGCCTTTTCCTAGTTGAACAGACCAACATGACTTTGGTTTTTCTCCAAATCTCCTTGTAAAGCTTGCTGTACGAGTGAGTGAGTGAGTGAGTGAGTGAGTGAGTGAGTGAGTGAAGATGCTTGAGATGAAATAGCCTACCACAAGTAGTTATATTATTATATTGTGTTGTTGTTGTATGTATTAAGGATCCCCATTAGCTGCTGTCTTGGTAGCAGCTACTCTTCCTGGGGTCCAAACAAGATTAAGGCATTTACATCCCAATTTTTAAAAAAACAAAAAAACTACATAATACAACAAACACATTATTACACCACTACTCTACCACTACATCTCTACACTGCAACATTTATAATACCACAATATATCAACATCACAATATACTTGTGTGTAGAGTGCGTGTTAGCGTGTGTGTGCATATGCGTGTGTGTGTGCCTGTGTGTGTCTCTCTTCACAGTCCGAGTTGTCCCATAAGGTGTAGTTCATGTATTCATGGCTCTATGTAGTACTGTGCCTTTCCCAGAGTCTGTTGTAGACTTGGAGACTGTGAAGAGACCCCTGGTGGCATGTCTTGCGGGGAATGCCCGACTCTACCTGGATCGTGTTGGAGAGGCTTCCATTAAAGAACACCCTCTGTGTTCTGTTAGACAGGTAACTCTCGAACCACTATAAAGCAGGGGATGTAAAGCCATAACACATGTTTTTCAGCAGCCGACTATGACTGATAAAGTCAAAAGCTGCACTGAAGTCAATCAACACAGCTCCCACAATCTTCTTATTGTCAATTTATTTCAGCCAATCATCATTTGTGTCAGTGCCATACATCTTCCCTATGAGAATGCTGAAAACCAGCTGTTAATGTGTTTACTGAGAACGTTGGCTTATTCATGATTTAATTACAACCTACTCAATTTGTAATAGCTGTTCAAGCACCAGTCCTGTTTTATTATACCTCTGTAGCTACTGTCTGTGTGAAAGTAAGACTTTTCAATCGTTTACTTACCTGATTTGGGGAAAGTGACAAGGAAAACATCACTGTCCTTGATCTCAAAGTGTTCCAGGCTGTCGATATATTCCGTGTTTAATTCATACGCGTCAGCCACAGGAAACACCTGGCCTTTATACGTAAACAACTGCTCACCGAGAAGCTTGTACTCTTGTTGAGCCATTTAAAAAAACGTTATCGGAAAACGGTTGATAAGGGGGAAAACAGCTGAAACCAATTGTGGTCAATAGGAAAATGAGAGTGAGGGAAGGTGACCGAGGACGTTTTCTAAGAATTAGATTAGATTTTATAAGTGAAGTCACTGTCAATTTTTAGTTTACGGGTTAATGAGAGTAGACTTCTTCAGTGAACCTTTGTACAGTTGCATTGTCCTGTTGTAACTCTACGGTTGTCACAACTCCCGCCGAAGTCGGTCCCTCTTCTTGTTCGGGCGACGTTCGGTGGTCGACGTCACCGGCCGTCTAGCCATCGTGATCCACTTTTCACTTTCCATTTGTTTTGTATTTGTTTTACACACCTGGTTTCAATTCCCCAATTACATGTTCATTATTTAACCCTCTGTTTTCCCCATGGTTTTTGTGAGTGATTGTTTTATTGTAAGTTCGGTCCGATGTTTGTGGGCTTGGTATTACTTCATGTATTTGGAAATGTTGAGTAAAGTTTCTTGTGTTACTCATCTCTGCTCTCCTGTGCCTGACTCCTCTGCACCAGCTACACCCAGATCCTTAAACAATCACACACAAAAACCATGGGGAAACAGAGGGTTAAATAATGAACATGTAATTGGGGAATAGAAACCGTGACAGTACCCCCCCTCGACGCGCGGCTCCAGCTGCGCGCCGACACCGACCTCGGAGACGACCTGGAGGACGAGGCGCAGGGCGATCCGGTTGGAGACGGTGGAACTCCAGTAGCAACGAAGGGTCCAAAACGTCCTCCACCGGCACCCAGCATCTCCTGGACCGTACCCCTCCCACTCCATGAGGTACTGAAGGCCCCTCGTCCGACGCCTCAGGACCAGTATGGCTCGAACAGCATACGCCGGCGCCCCCTCGATGTCCAGAGGGGGCGGAGGAACCCCCCGAAGAGACACATGGAATGAGGGGTTAATGCGGTAATCGGGGGGAAGCTGTAACCTGTAGCAACCCTCGTTCAGTCTCCTCGGGACTTTAAATGGTCCCTAAAACCGCGGGCCCAGCTTCAGACAAGGTAGGCGGAAGGGCAGGTTTCGGGTCGAGAGCCAGACCCTGTTCACCGGGGCCCCACTGCGGTGGCGATCGGCACTCGCCTTCTGACACCTCATGGCCTGTTGCAGGTGCACCGGTGTCCCAGGTCTGCCCTTTTATGGAAGGGGGTTGAATGAAAAAGGAAATGGCAACCTGTTTGCCCAAATAGGCGAGTCATTTTGTAGCTGTTGCTGGTTGAGCAATAGACTACATGTATGATGTCATTGTGGCTATGACTTTTTGAACTTCCAGTGGACATGGGAATTCTAAACCTCGAACAGAGTTGGCCAAGCACTGTCAATTATTCAAGTCCTTCCACATCTCTCCTCTTTCAATTCACTTCTCATCAGGAACGGAGGGATGGAAGGACGAAGGGATGATTGTAGATCCATCCATTCATGTGGTTTTAGTCACTGTTGAGTGTTTTTCTAACCGGAGGGTTGATTGGTGATTGGCATGTTATTGGTTATTGATCTAAGAACCATGTCATCAAGTGGACATGTCAAAGACACCCCAGGGGATAGGCTGTCAACCAGCAGGATCGGTCGATTCGATTGGTTTAGAAACAGACATGCTCACACTAGATACAAGTGTTCCTTGTATGTGAGTGTGTGAGTAAGGGTGTGTCTCATTTATAGTAGAATGAATGATTGTATTGAGCCCAAGTGTATCTTGATTCCCGAGAGTGTCTCGCAAAACTCTCTCTCTCTCTCCCTCTCTCTCTCTCTCTCTCTCTCTCTCTCTCCCTCTCTCTCTCTCTCTCTCTCTCTCAAACACACATGCACACACAGATGCACACACTTTCTCTTTCTCGCTGACTCTCTTTTTTTTCTAAATTATTGTACTATACTGCCATCTTCTGTAAGATCTCGGAAAGACACCGAATTACACAAGAACGAGTCAATTACTATTCGGCAATTTAACTTGAATTGTAATTAAATTCACGTGAACCAAGTGCTGTCGATTCAGATTACTGTAAGAGAAGAGACTTGTCAGTCACTTATTACTGTGTGTGTGAACCTATTTTACCCCCAGCTGTCAAGGAGCAGCTACTTTGAACTGGAAATCCACTAGACTCTAACTCAGTCATATAGGTTACCTGTTCAGGTATCCAGTCATATAGGTCACTTGTTCAGGTACCCAGTCATATAGGTCACCTGTTCAGGTATCCAGTCATATAGGTCACTTGTTCAGGTACCCAGTCATATAGGTCACCTGTTCAGGTATCCAGTCATATAGGTCACTTGTTCAGGTACCCAGTCATATAGGTCACCTGTGCAGGTATCCAGTCATATAGGTCACCTGTTCAGGTACCCAGTCATATAGGTCACCTGTTCAGGTACCCAGTCATATAGGTCACCTGTTCAGGTACCCAGTCATATAGGTCACCTGTTCAGGTACCCAGTCATATAGGTCACCTGTGCAGGTATCCAATCATATAGGTCACCTGTTCAGGTACCCAGTCATATAGGTCACTTGTTCAGGTACCCAGTCATATAGGTCACCTATTCAGGTACCCAGTCATATAGGTCACCTGTTCAGGTACCCAGTCATATAGGTCACCTGTTCAGGTACCCAGTCATATAGGTCACCTGTTCAGGTACCCAGTCATATAGGTCACCTGTTCAGGTACCCAGTCATATAGGTCACCTGTTCAGGTACCCAGTCATGTAGGTCACCTGTTCAGGTACCCAGTCATATAGGTCACCTGTTCAGGTACCCAGTCATATAGGTCACCTGTTCAGGTACCCAGTCATGTAGGTCACCTGTTCAGGTACCCAGTCATATAGGTCACCTGTTCAGGTACCCAGTCATATAGGTCACCTGTTCAGGTACCCAGTCATATAGGTCACCTGTTCAGGTACCCAGTCATATAGGTCACCTGTTCAGGTATCCAGTCATATAGGTCACCTGTTCAGGTACCCAGTCATATAGGTCACCTGTTCAGGTACCCAGTCATATAGGTCACCTGTTCAGGTACCCAGTCATATAGGTCACCTGTTCAGGTACCCAGTCATATAGGTCACCTGTTCAGGTACCCAGTCATATAGGTCACCTGTTCAGGTACCCAGTCATATAGGTCACCTGTTCAGGTACCCAGTCATATAGGTCACCTGTTCAGGTACCCAGTCATATAGGTCACCTGTTCAGGTACCCAGTCATATAGGTCACCTGTTCAGGTACCCAGTCATATAGGTCACCTGTTCAGGTACCCAGTCATGTAGGTCACTTGTTCAGGTATCCAGTCATGTAGGTTACCTGTTCAGGTATCCAATCATATAGGTAGGCATATAGGCAGCATCATGGTTTGGGCCTGCTTTTCTTCAGCAGGGACAGGGAAGATGGTTAAAATTGATGGGAAGATGGATGGAGCCAAATACAGGACCATTCTGGAAGAAAACCTGATGGAGTCTGCAAAAGACCTGAGACTGGGACGGAGATTTGTCTTCCAACAAGACAATGATCCAAAACATAAAGCAAAATCTACAATGGAATGGTTCAAAAATAAACATATCCAGGTGTTAGAATGGCCAAGTCAAAGTCCAGACCTGAATCCAATCGAGAATCTGTGGAAAGAACTGAAAACTGCTGTTCACAAATGCTCTCCATCCAACCTCACTGAGCTTGAGCTGTTTTGCAAGGAGGAATGGGAAAAAATTTCAGTCTCTCGATGTGCAAAACTGATAGAGACATACCCCAAGCGACTTACAGCTGTAATCGCAGCAAAAGGTGGCGCTACAAAGTATTAACTTAAGGGGGCTGAATAATTTTGCACGCCCAATTTTTCAGTTTTTGATTTGTTAAAGTTTGAAATATCCAATAAATGTCGTTCCACTTCATGATTGTGTCCCACTTGTTGTTGATTCTTCACAAAAAAATACAGTTTTATATCTTTATGTTTGAAGCCTGAAATGTGGCAAAAGCTCGCAAAGTTCAAGGGGGCCGAATACTTTCGCAAGGCACTGTAGGTCACCTGTTCAGGTATCCAATCATATAGGTCACCTGTTCAGGAATCCAGTCACATATGTCACCTGTTCAGGCATGTGGTCTTACCTTAATGTAATGTGATACACACACCTACATACACACATAACGTTGGAGGATCATGTGACGGACAAGATAGTAAGTGTGTGTGTGTATGTGTGTTCAGATGGAGGGTTGGAGGTGACCTGACCCCCCCTCCCCCATCGCTTAGCTCTCTCTTTCCCACAGAAGGACACTCTATCTACCCTCCTTCTGGAGGTAAGGACCCCCCTGCTGGGTGGTTCCCTCCATGCTACAGGGAATTAGCTCTCTCTTTCCCACAGAAGGACACTCTATCTACCCTCCTTCTGGAGGTAAGGACCCCCTGCTGAGTGGTTCCCTCCATGCTACAGGGAATTAGCTCTCTCTTTCCCACAGAAGGACACTCTATCTACCCTCCTTCTGGAGGTAAGGACCCCCTGCTGGGTGGTTCCCTCCATGCTACAGGGAATTAGCTCTCTCTTTCCCACAGAAGGACACTCTATCTACCCTCCTTCTGGAGGTAAGGACCCCCTGCTGGGTGGTTCCCTCCATGCTACAGGGAATTAGCTCTCTCTTTCCCACAGAAGGACACTCTATCTACCCTCCTTCTGGAGGTAAGGACCCCCTGCTGGGTGGTTCCCTCCATGCTACAGGGAATTAGCTCTCTCTTTCCCACAGAAGGACACTCTATCTACCCTCCTTCTGGAGGTAAGGACCCCCCTGCTGGGTGGTTCCCTCCATGCTACAGGGAATTAGCTCTCTCTTTCCCACAGAAGGACACTCTATCTACCCTCCTTCTGGAGGTAAGGACCCCCTGCTGGGTGGTTCCCTCCATGCTACAGGGAATTAGCTCTCTCTTTCCCACAGAAGGACACTCTATCTACCCTCCTTCTGGAGGTAAGGACCCCCTGCTGGGTGGTTCCCTCCATGCTACAGGGAATTAGCTCTCTCTTTCCCACAGAAGGACACTCTATCTACCCTCCTTCTGGAGGTAAGGACCCCCTGCTGGGTGGTTCCCTCCATGCTACAGGGAATTAGCTCTCTTTCCCACAGAAGGACACTCTATCTACCCTCCTTCTGGAGGTAAGGACCCCCTGCTGGGTGGTTCCCTCCATGCTACAGGGAATTAGCTCTCTCTTTCCCACAGAAGGACACTCTATCTACCCTCCTTCTGGAGGTAAGGACCCCCTGCTGGGTGGTTCCCTCCATGCTACAGGGAATTAGCTCTCTTTTCCACAGAAGGACACTCTATCTACCCTCCTTCTGGAGGTAAGGACCCCCTGCTGGGTGGTTCCCTCCATGCTACAGGGAATTAGCTCTCTCTTTCCCACAGAAGGACACTCTATCTACCCTCCTTCTGGAGGTAAGGACCCCCTGCTGGGTGGTTCCCTCCATGCTACAGGGAATTAGCTCTCTCTTTCCCACAGAAGGACACTCTATCTACCCTCCTTCTGGAGGTAAGGACCCCCTGCTGGGTGGTTCCCTCCATGCTACAGGGAATTAGCTCTCTCTTTCCCACAGAAGGACACTCTATCTACCCTCCTTCTGGAGGTAAGGACCCCTGCTGGGTGGTTCCCTCCATGCTACAGGGAATTAGCTCTCTTTTCCCACAGAAGGACACTCTATCTACCCTCCTTCTGGAGGTAAGGACCCCCTGCTGGGTGGTTCCCTCCATGCTACAGGGAATTAGCTCTCTCTTTCCCACAGAAGGACACTCTATCTACCCTCCTTCTGGAGGTAAGGACCCCCTGCTGGGTGGTTCCCTCCATGCTACAGGGAATTAGCTCTCTCTTTCCCACAGAAGGACACTCTATCTACCCTCCTTCTGGAGGTAAGGACCCCCTGCTGGGTGGTTCCCTCCATGCTACAGGGAATTAGCTCTCTCTTTCCCACAGAAGGACACTCTATCTACCCTCCTTCTGGAGGTAAGGACCCCCTGCTGGGTGGTTCCCTCCATGCTACAGGGAATTAGCTCTCTCTTTCCCACAGAAGGACACTCTATCTACCCTCCTTCTGGAGGTAAGGACCCCCTGCTGGGTGGTTCCCTCCATGCTACAGGGAATTAGCTCTCTCTTTCCCACAGAAGGACACTCTATCTACCCTCCTTCTGGAGGTAAGGACCCCCTGCTGGGTGGTTCCCTCCATGCTACAGGGAATTAGCTCTCTCTTTCCCACAGAAGGACACTCTATCTACCCTCCTTCTGGAGGTAAGGACCCCCTGCTGGGTGGTTCCCTCCATGCTACAGGGAATTAGCGCTCGACTTCTTCCCAGCCTCATTGCTCTGTATTCAAGGTCAGATGACCATGTCTCCCTTGAGTGATGAAGGGATTTGATGACACCTGTCACGTTCTGACCTTAGTTCCTTTGATTTGTCTTTGTTTTAGTATGTATCACGCTGCGCATTGGTCCTCCGATCCTTACTACTCCTCCTCCTCGTCGGAGGAGGAAGACAGCCGTTACAACACCTAATAGCCCCAAAGGTGCACTGCACGTAAACAAGAAATGAAGCTTTTTGTTATTTGAATGATTGTGTAAAAGTCACATCAGTTAATTTGTGCAGATCTTTGAATTGCCTGGCTTGACCTAAATGGCTATATAGGACCGGAGCCCAGCCATAACTGTCAGGACCCGGTTACGAACCTGGGTCTCCGGAGTGAGAAACAGTCACTTAACCAACTGAGCCACGAATAGTCAGCAGAACCCAGAAGATGAGGCAGACACAGCAGTACTTAAGACAGTGTATTTAATAAAGTAAAAAGGAGAAGTCCTTCAATACAAAAAATGGCAAATCCAAAAGGTGGTAGGAATAGCACAAAAAAGCCTCAAGAGATACTCAAAAACAAAAACAGAATTCCACAAGAGCATCCACCGGAATCGACAAGAATACACAGAACACTAGGGCTGGGTGCTAACATACAAACACAGAGCACAGAACTGAGGGAAACTAAGGGTTTAAATACAATCAGGGGAAACGAGGCACAGGTGCAAATAATAATGGGGAACAAGGAAAAAACATAAGGTCAAAAAGCACAATGGGGGCATCTAGTGACCAAAACCCGGAACAACCCTGGCCAAATCCTGACAGAATTCCCCCCTAGGAACGGCTCCTGACGTTCCTACCAGCTCTCTCAGGGTGGAGGGCCCTGAACTGACGAATGAGGTCAGGGTCCAGGATGTCTTTGGCAGGAACCCAGGAGCGCTCCTCGGGACCGTAGCCTTCCCAGTCCACCAGATACTGCCAGGACCGCTGCACCCGGCGGGAATCCAGTATCCGATGGACGGTATAAGCCGGCTGGCCTCCAATGACACGAGGCGGAGGGGGAGGTCTGTCTGCCGGGACAAGGGGAGAAAAACAACAGGTTTTAACAATGAAATGTGAAATGTGGGATTAATCTTAAGGGATCTGGGTAAGTGTAGGCGATAAGAAACTGGGTTAACTCTCCTGGCAACCTTGAAGGGACCGATGTATTTTTGGGACAGCTTGCGAGACTCCACCCGTAGAGGTAAGTCTCTTGTGGAGAGCCAGACTCTCTGGCCGGGGCGCAGGGTAGGCCCGGGACGGCGACGTCTGTTGGCTTGTTGTTGGTACCTCTGTGAGGAACGCATAAGATTAAGACGGGTCTTCCTCCACATAAGCCGACAGCGTCTGACGAACTTCAAGGCTGAAGGCACTCTGACTTCTGCCTCCTGGTCCGGGAACAATGGAGGAGCATAGCCAAACTGACACTCGTGCGGGGACATACCAGTGGAGGAGGAGTGCAAGGTGTTGTGCGCGTGTTCGGCCCAAACAATAAAGGATGACCATGTGGACGGGTTGTCACGAGTCATACATCGGAGGGTGGTTTCCAGCTCTTGAATCATCCTCTCTGTTTGGCCGTTGGACTCCGGATGGTACCCTGAAGATAGACTGGCAGAAGCCCCCATGAGTTGGCAGAAGGCCTTCCAAAACCTTGAGGCGAACTGGGGACCTCTGTCAGAAACCATATCTTGAGGAATGCCGAAGACTCGGAACACATGATTAATTACCAACTCAGCCGTTTCCTTGGCAGAAGGTAACTTAGTCAGAGGGACGAACCTGGCTGCCTTTGAAAACCTGTCGAATATGAATAGGATAGTAGTATTGCCATGGGATGGAGGAAGTCCAGTAATAAAGTCCAATGAGATATGGGACCAGGGTCTGTGGGGAACAGGTAAAGGGTGAAGGAGTCCTTGAGGGCGGAGGTGAGAAGATTTGCCCTGGCAGCACACGGGGCAGGCATTGACGAAAGTGGCAACGTCTTCTCTTATGGTAGGCCACCAGAACTTACGCTGGATGAACTCCAAGGTGCGACCTACGCCCGGATGACAGGTGAGGCGAGAGGAGTGCCCCCACAGAAGGACCTGAGTCCTCACTGCCTTGGGGACAAACAACCGATTGGCAGGACCTCCTTTCGGGTCCGGTTCGCTAGCTTGAGCACGTCTCACGGTATCCTCAACTTGCCACAAGATCGGAGCCACAATCTTAGCAGCAGGAAGGACAGGCATGTCCGTGTCATCTCGAATGGCAGGAGCGTAGACTCGGGACAGGGCATCCGGTTTGAGATTCGTCGACCCGGGCCGATAGGTGAGGATAAACTGGAATCGATTGAAGAAAAGAGACCATCTAGCTTGTCTAGAGTTCAACCGCTTCGCCTGCTGGATATACTCCAGATTTTTGTGGTCCGTAAGCACTTGAAACGGGTAAGAAGCCCCCTCGAGCCAGTGTCTCCATTCCTTCAATGCCATCTTAACCGCTAGGAGTTCACGATCCCCCACATCGTAGTTCCTCTCAGTCGGGGTAAGCCGGTGTGAGAAGAAAGCGCACGGATGAAGCTTCTTGTCTTCACCCCTCTGAGACAGGACAGCTCCAACACCAACCTCTGATGCGTCTACCTCCACCACAAATGGTTCATCCGTAGTCGGTAGTATCAGGATGGGAGCAGAGAGAACACGCTGCTTGAGTCCTTGGAAGGCCGTCTCAGCTTCTCTTCCCCACAAAAACCTTGCATTGCCACCCTTGGTTAAAGCTGAGAGAGGGGCTGCCACCAAGCTGAAGTTCTTGATGAACTTGCGGTAAAAGTTTGTGAAGCCCAGGAAACGCTGAACTTCCTTAACGGATTTGGGGGTGGGCCAATCCGCTACCGCCCCTACCTTCCTGGGGTCCATTTGGACTCGACCGGGTTCCACTACAAATCCCAGGAATTGTACTCGGGATGAATGGAATTCATATTTTTCCGGCTTAACGTACAGATGGCTGTCCAGGAGGCGTTTGAGTACTTGTCTGACATGCTTAGTGTGTTCTTGAAGGGAGCTCGAAAAGATGAGGATGTCATCCAAGTAAACAAACACAAATATGTTAAGCATATCCCTAAGCACATCGTTTATGAGCGCTTGGAACACCGCTGGGGCGTTGGTCAGGCCGAAGGGCATCACCAAGTATTCATAGTGACCAGTAGGCGTGTTGAAAGCGGTCTTCCACTCGTCACCAGGTCTGATTCGCACAAGATGGTATGCGTTCCGCAGGTCAAGCTTAGTGAAAACAACTGCTTCCTGGAGCAGCTCGAAGGCTGTGGCCATAAGGGGTAGCGGGTAACGGTTACGGACGGTTATGGCATTGAGTCCCCGGTAGTCGATGCAAGGACGTAATCCACCGTCTTTCTTGGCCACAAAGAAAAACCCTGCTCCCGCCGGGGAGGTGGATGGACGCATGAGGCCTGCTTCCAGAGCGTCCTTGATGTAGGTATCCATAGCAGCTCGTTCGGGTGGAGATAGGGAAAAGATCCGACCCCTGGGGGCAAGTGCCCGGAAACAGGTCGATGGGGCAATCGTAAGGTCTATGGGGTGGTAGCATGGTGGCCCTCTGTTTGCTAAACACCAGTTTGAGGTCATGGTAACACTCGGGAACTCAGGTCAGGTCGATGGATTCTAAAGACTCGGGAGTAGAACTCGGGGAATTCTGGAAAACACAAGTAGCTTGGCACGTAGGACCCCACTGCTTGATAGTGCCCACAGACCAGTCGATGTGAGGGTTATGGCTGTGAAGCCAGGGGTATCCAAGGACGAGAGGGAACTCGGAACAGGAGATCAAATGAAAGATCATCAATTCCTGGTGTTGTGAAACTGAAAGTCGCAAGGAGGTAGTGACATGAGTGACAAGTCCAGATCCCAAAGGGCTTCCATCCAATGTAGTGACCCTCATGGGTTCACTTAGAGGTTCAGAGGGAACGCCATTCTCCTTCGCCCAGACACCATCCATGAAGTTACCTGCGGCTCCAGAGTCTACCAAGGCTTGAAGGTGAAGCTTGTGGTTGTCCCAGGAGAGGGTGACTGGAATGAGCAGACGGGAGTTGGACGGATGGGAGGAGGTTATGTTTCCCGTTACAGTTCCCCCGGTCTGTACGGGACAGAGCGTTTCCCTGGAGCCCGGGACACGTGGAACGGAAATGGCCCGGTTTGCCGCAATATAGACAGCGTCGCTCCCTCATCCGGCGGTCTCTCTCAGCCTGGGAGATGCGTCCAATATGCATGGGTTCCGATGGAGCCAGCGAGGATAAAGGTGGGGACTCGGAGCTGGGACTGATATGGGGCTAGAGGTCTACGGTTGAGTTCTCTCTCTCTCAGACGCTGGTCAATGCGTGAGGCCAACTTGATCAGGGACTCGAGATTGTCCGGTGGTTCCCGAGTGGCCAGTTCATCTTGGATAGTGTCGGAAAGGCCTTTCAGAAAGCACACCGTGAGCGCCTCGTTGTTCCAGCCACTTGCTGCTGCCACCGTGCGGAACTGGATGGCATAGTCCGTCACGCTGCGCCAACCTTGGTGGAGAGTCAGGAGCTGTTTGGCTGAGTCAGAACCACTGCTTGGGCCTTGAAACACTCGTTTGAATTCCTCAGCAAAGGCAGAATAGCTGGCACAGCAGGAACTATGGGCATCCCACACAGCAGTAGCCCAGGCCAGGGCTTTTTCCGACAGCAGGGTGATGATATAAGCGATCTTAGACCGGTCGGTGGGAAACGACGAGGGTTGTAGCTCAAAGGAGAGAGAACATTGGTTGAGAAACCCTTTACAAGCACTTGGATCACCTGAGAACCGTTGGGGAGGTGGAAGACGAGGTTCAGCCAGGGGGTTAACTGCCATGGGTACGTGAATCTGAGGTACTGGGACGGGAACTGTTGCCGGGGTAAGACGATCAGATATTTGCTTAATGGAAGTCAGCATCTCCGACAGAAGATGAGAATGTCTAGCCATTAAGGCCTCTTGCTGAACCAGGGCGGCTTCGTGGCGTTGGACAGTCCCCTGGTGGTGGGACAGCATGGCAAAAAGGTCCTGGGAACTGGCTGCCTCTGGGTTCATTTTTGGCTCTGTGTTTCTGTCAGGACCCGGTTACGAACCTGGGTCTCCAGAGTGAGAAACAGTCACTTAACCAACTGAGCCACGAATAGTCAGCAGAACCCAGAAGATGAGGCAGACACAGCAGTACTTAAGACGGTGTATTTAATAAAGTAAAAAGGAGAAGTCCTTCAATACAAAAAATGGCAAATCCAAAAGGTGGTAGGAATAGCACAAAAAAGCCTCAAGAGATACTCAAAAACAAAAACAGAATTCCACAAGAGCATCCACCGGAATCGACAAGAATACACAGAACACTAGGGCTGGGTGCTAACATACAAACACAGAGCACAGAACTGAGGGAAACTAAGGGTTTAAATACAATCAGGGGAAACGAGGCACAGGTGCAAATAATAATGGGGAACAAGGGAAAAAACATAAGGTCAAAAAGCACAATGGGGGCATCTAGTGACCAAAACCCGGAACAACCCTGGCCAAATCCTGACAATAGCTTAGTCTCATACATTTACATATTACTGGAAATGGGCTTCATGGGTATCAGACCATTTGTCATGTATGGGATGTGAATGTGACTCTGTAGCCTGCAGTGCTGTAGGTGCATTGTCTAATTCATATAAATGACACCTTTGCCACATTTTAAAGTGTATAAAGAGTTATTTATTCATTTCTATAGTAAAGGACTTGTAGGATAAACCTCTTTTATGTATCTCCAATAAAAAGCCACACTTGAACACAGTCTAATCCCCTGTCTGGTTTGCATCCCAAATTGCACCCTATTCTCTATTTAGTGCACTACTTTTTACCAGGGGGCCTATAGGTAACAGGGTGCCATTTGGGATGCATCCTTGGTCCTCTGTATAGATTGGGGCTGAGATACAAAGCCCTGCTAAAAGGCTCCCTTGACTCTCTGGGTCTTTGTTCAAAGTGGAGAGCAATGTACTTGCTGTTTTAAAAGGGCCTTTTCAGCTAGGCCGTAAACCGATCCTGGGCCTTGCCTAGCTGGGGTGTGCCCAGGACGTCTAGGGTTTACCTGGGGGACTGAGCAGGTGGATGTGGGATTGGGTGGAGGGGAGGGGATGGAGGACAAAGAAAGAGACCGGGGGATGTGGGAATGGGGGGAGGGAGGTGGAGAGGTGGAGGAGAAAGAGAGAGAGAGGGAGAGAGAGAGAGAGAGAGAAAGGAAGGCAGCTGGTCAGTAGGAGTGAAGCGAGGGATGGAGGGATGGATGGTAAGAAGAGAAGGCTGAGAAAGGACAAACAAACAAAGGTGCGGATGAAGGTTGCGCGTTTGTCCCCTCGTTGATTCTCTGGTGAATTAATTGTATCAGCCTCTTTCTCTTTATAAACTTCTCTTTCTCTCTTTTATCAAACGTTGTCCCTGAAAGGGGAGGACAGCCTATATACTGTATGCAAAGACAAGAACGAGCCTAAAGTAATGTGATGCTTACTGGGATAAAGACAGTGTTGTGTGAATACTCTACAAGCAGAAATATTGCATACAAGACTGTAAAACTGAATATTAGCCTAAAGCGGAATCTGATTTGGAGCCAAAGGTCCAGAGTTTTGCCTGGGGCAAGTCACAAGTCTTCTGAGAACCCCCGCTTCCCTCCCACCGCAATTAGGACGAGTTTCATCTGTGACAGGCCTTTTCTGATTGACTGTGGCCTCTGCAGCGATTAGGCCCTACTGCACACCATAATTACGGCTCTAATTGGCAACGCTTGGGGAACATGATGTGGGCAAGGGGCATGCATTATGATTGATAATTCATCAAATCCATCTCCGGTGTGATGACATTCATTAACCTCTACTAGCCTATGTGCTTCTCTCTCTCTCTGCGTAAACGAACCCCTGTAGCCTCTGCCAAGGCCTTATCAGTCTGGACTATTCATTTAGTCATACTTCAGATCAAGCCCCTGCACGCTATGCAGTTGTCTTGCAGCTTCCTTCCCCCACATCTACAGATGAAGGCTCCGTCACAAATAGAATCCTATCCCCCACACAGTGCACTACATTTGCCCAGAGCCCTATGACCCTGGCCAAAAATAACGCACTAGGGAATAGGGTGCCATTTGGGAGGCGTCGGGAGAATTATTTGGGCATTGCCAATAACAGTTAAGCTCCTAGTCATGTCAGAAATGGACAGAACCTGTTGAGGATTAACCCATAAACAGTCTAGGCTTTTGTGCCACAAGCAAGAACTCATCTCTGGTATGAGATTCTCTCCCTGGAGAGAAAGAGAGTGAGAGAGAAAGAGAGAGAAAGTGAAGATTAGATGGGTTTTTACAATGAATGTTCTCATTCAGAAACGGTAGTGTCTCATCAGTTTCAAAAGCTGTCAGGAATTGTCTTTTCTATTTTACAATGTAGTTTTGGGGGGGATTCTTTAAAATGGTGAGTCATAGCCTATGGATGGAGGCTCTGGCAGATGTGCACTGACTCGAGGAAGTGTCACTAAAACGTTATTATTCATCAAACGTTATGTTACTTTCTGTTACAAATACAATGTTAAAATTGGTATGTGGATTTAAACAATAAAAACCTTACTAAATCCCAACGGGATTTAATGTGTCCTCTCTACTGTTAATTTGTCATTCAAATTACGCACAATGCCTTTACCGAAGGGAAGAGGCGGAGTGATTGCAGTGATGAGGGAACGAATGACACATATCTCCTCCCTTCCGCTGGCGCTGAAACCCGAGAGAGAAGTGACAGGTAGGAGGACCGTTGTGTAGCTACGAGACCAGACAGACTCACATAAGACAAAAATGTCAAACTCATGAAAGAAAATGGTTCATAGAAAAGTCGACAGTTGGTGAGAGAGACCGTTATAAAAGATTTGATGGGAAGTTGCCAGAAAAATGCATATCAGTTTGAGAATACACTTTACAACTTCGATGTGGATCATTTCATATTTATTAAGGTCACAATGAGTGGCCAAACTTTTTTAAACTTAAAATTGTCATAACAAAAATGAATTTATAGCCCATATAAAATACGTGGGGCAAGTGTCAGAATGATTTGTCAACGGAAGGCGCTTGTCATTGGAGGATGATCACTAAATTAGATCAGAATACACTACAGAAGGAAGTTGTGGATGTGTTCAACGGGTCGAGACATAATACCCCCTTGATCACAGACACTTTCTATCTCTCTTCAAATGAAATAGCCTACAATCTCAGTTCATCATGCACAGAAGGAGGATGCTTCAGGCACTCCCTGTTTTTATATTAATGTTCTTCATCGTTTTAATCGTGGACTTTCAACTAAGGACGCGGAATCTCCACAAACTCAATTCTATTCACAATCCGTTCGGGGAAGACTTACTGCGCTCGATTCAAGAGACGCCTCTCTCCGCGGCAAAGGAGTCACCAAAGCCGGTCAGGTTTCCTCGACAACCCGCCGCTGTCTCTACTATGAACCAGACTGTTGGTGGCTTACAAGCGGAGATACAGAGAAGGAGAGACACGTTGAGGGCTTTGGAACAGAGAAGGGTTGTCATCACTCCATCCCTGTTGAGGTTAACGGACATCTTCCTCGCGGTGAAGAGCACCGGGAGGTTCCACGGCACGCGCCTCTCTCTCCTCCTCGAGACGTGGATCTCCAAGACCAAGGAGCACGTGAGTGTGATTGATTGGTCCAGCACGTATTCATCAACGTTTTCTAAATGTTACCTAATGTTATAGGGTACTTTGACGGGGGACCATTCAATTATCAAGTAACATTGAACTTTTTTGTGATAAAGTAGCCAACAAATGTAAAAAATACTCATATCACTGTCTTTTTGCTTTACTAGTTTAGAGTCATTTTATTGCAATAACCTAGATATCACTGATTAGTGACATGGGATAACCAATAGCCTCAATAGTCCCATTATGCACAGTTGGTAGGTGTACAGTGGTAACATGGTAGGTGCACAGTGGTAACATGGTAGGTGCACAGTGGTAACATGGTAGGTGAACAGTGGTAACATGGTAGGTGCACAGTGGTAACATGGTAGGTGCACAGTGGTAACATGGTAGGTGCACAGTGGTAACATGGTAGGTGCACAGTGGTAACATGGTAGGTGCACAGTGGTAACATGGTAGGTGCACAGTGGTAACATGGTAGGTGCACAGTGGTAACATGGTAGGTTCACAGTGGTAACATGGGAAGAGGTCTACAGTTATTACATGGTAGATGCACAGTGGTAACATGGTAGGTGCACAGTGGTAACATGGTAGGTGCACAGTGGTAACATGGTAGGTGTGCAGTGGTAGCATGGGAAGAGGTCTACAGTTATTACATGGTAGGTAACCTAACAGTTATTGTTCAGTTCTTAGGGCCAGAGGGCCTGTTGATTGAGAAACACCTAATTTAGTCACTATGGCCCAACTCAGCTGGTCCTCTTCCTGTTTTGAACAGTCATGTTCTTTACAGAACAAAGCAGCACTTCCTACTTCACTACTTTCTACACTGAGTCAACATGACTGGGGCTTTTCACTATCAGACTGTGTATGAGCGTTATAGTGAAGCATATGTGAGGAGTAGTCTAGTAGTCCCATTGATGTTGTGTTAGGTTTGGCTGTATAGTAAGGGTCGCAAATTACCCACACGCACGCACACACACACACACACACGCACGCACGCACGCACAGATATACATGGGGTACTTTTTATTGTAAAAGTTGTCAAACACATACTTCATTTGCAGTTGGCACTTATCATTCCATGTTTGGTTCTCATAGACAGTGATAGTGTTCCCAATACATGTTTGGTTCTCATAGACAGTGATAGTGTTCCCAATACATGTTTGGTTCTCATAGACAGTGATAGCGTTCCCAATACATGTTTGGTTCTCATAGACAGTGATAGCGTTCCCAATACATGTTTGGTTCTCATAGACAGTGATAGTGTTCCCAATACATGTTTGGTTCTCATAGACAGTGATAGTGTTCCCAATACATGTTTGGTTCTCATAGACAGTGATAGTGTTCCCAATACATGTTTGGTTCTCATAGACAGTGATAGTGTTCCCAATACATGTTTGGTTCTCATAGACAGTGATAGTGTTCCCAATACATGTTTGGTTCTCATAGACAGTGATAGCGTTCCCAATACATGTTTGGTTCTCATAGACAGTGATAGTGTTCCCAATACATGTTTGGTTCTCATAGACAGTGATAGTGTTCCCAATACATGTTTGGTTCTCATAGACAGTGATAGTGTTCCCAATACATGTTTGGTTCTCATAGACAGTGATAGCGTTCCCAATACATGTTTAAAACACATTGTTCCACCCAGGTACCTATTACTCAAAATATGAGGCACATTTTACATGTGCCTTTTCTCTGAAGAAGTAGGCAAACGTCAGCGATTTCTTCAGGTCATAAAAACATCTCTAGACTTTCTCATCAGCTAGTGATTCAGATGGACAGACAGGGTGACTCGTGGTTTGGTCCTCAGCAGATATTAACTTTAGTCTTAGTTTTAGAGAAGTGAAATCATGAATTCTCTCTCTCTTTTACCCGTCTCTCTCTCTCTCTCTCTCTCTCTCTCTCTCTCTCTCTCTCTCCCCCCCGTCTCTCTATTCAGATGAGAGTCAGAACGGAAGCTCTGTAGAACCTCAGAGGAAATGTTTTCCCTCCAACAGTGTTGTCATGGCTACTATCTACAGATGATGTGTATATAGTCTAATGTTGCTTATTTTCATTTCTTACAAGTGGAACTTTAACGCAAAGATCCTGGCTATTTGTTTTTCTCGAACCTAACACACACATGCACAAACACACACGCACACACACACACACACACACACACACACACACACACACACACACACACACACACACACACACACACACACACACACACACACACACACACACACACACACACAGTTCTATGTTCTCTTCATGGACTTCCTGTTCTCTGACCAGTTTCCGTTTCAGCATTGTTGCCTTGCGGCTGTGGCGTCACCCTGGCACAGACAGCAAACACACAGACACACACAGCATCCTGTAGTAGTGTTGTGTTGTGTGTGTGTGTGTGTGTGTCAAAACAACACAGCACAAAAGATCATCCATGTACTCCTGTCCATACTTCATTAGAAGAGACAGATAATCTATCCAAATCTATCCAGCTAAGTTTTACAGCATGAGTAAAAGAGACAGATTTATCCTCTCTCTCCCTCTCTCCCTCTCTCTCTCTCTCTCTCTCTCTCTCTCTCTCTCTCTCTCTCTCCCTCCCTCCCTCCCTCCCTCCCTCCCACCCTCCCTCCCTCCCTCCCTCCCTCCCTCCCTCCCTCCCTCCCTCCCTCCCTCCCTCCCTCCCTCCCTCCCCCTCCCTCCCTCCCTCCCTCCCTCCCTCCCTCCCCCAGTCAACTCCCACTGTCTAGTTTACGAGCCACTGCCAGCCATCTTGGCTCTTCAGCCTCTTTAGCCCAGGCAGAATGATAGGGGCCTAGCGGACATTATGGAGCCGTGGTGCTAGTGCAGTTGCCTGAATTATGACTGTCAGGGAGGAAACTAATGACACAGGGCCTCTGGGTCCTGAGTCAAGCAGCGCCTCTTTTGGTTTCATCACCAGGGAATCGATCTGTGAATTACTCCTCCTTTGAACGAGTGATGGGATGGAGGGATGCGGAGGAGAAGAAAGAAAAATACCCACAGGGGGCTAGGGGGAGGAGAGGAAGAGGAGGGCTGTAAAATGGCTGAAGTGAAGATTTAGAGGTAGCTATACTCAATATGAGAGGTAGAGGGAGGCTGTACTGTTGTTTCAATGGAGATAGATGGAGTGCAGATCACATGGGTGTGTGTGTGTGTGTTGTCGTGGGAAGACAGGGCTATATGATAGATACATGCAGTTCATCTAGTGCACTAAAGCTATTAAGGCGATCACTTAGGTTAATGTAAAGCCGTGGGCAGGCACACACACACACACACACACACACACACACACACACACACACACACACACACACACACACACACACACACACACACACACACACACACACACACACACACACACACACACACACACACACACACACACACACACACACACACACAGAGAGAGAATGAGAGATAGGGAGAGAAGGAGAGAGAGATATAGACAGGAGGAGAGGAGCTGCTCTATTATATTACACACCATGGTGAATTACACCCCATAAAACACTGTTTTATCCCCCCAGAGGCTGCTCTATTATATTACACCCCATGGTGAATTACACCCCGTAAAACACTGTTTTATCCCCCCAGAGGCTGCTCTATTATATTACACCCCGTGGTGAATTACACCCCGTAAAACACTGTTTTATCCCCCCAGAGGCTGCTCTATTATATTACACACCGTGGTGAATTACACCCCGTAAAACACTGTTTTATCCCCCCAGAGGCTGCTCTATTATATTACACACCGTGGTGAATTACACCCCGTAAAACACTGTTTTATCCCCCCAGAGGCTGCTCTATTATATTACACCCTGTAAAACACTGTTTTATCCCCCCAGAGGCTGCTCTAGTTTACATCCCAAATGCCATCCTATTCCCTGGATAGTGCACTATATTCAGAATAGGGTGCCATTTGGGACGGTCCTGTCACCTGAGTTTTATAGCTTTACTGTAATGGTTTGATAATGCTTAGGAGAGAGTTGAAACAGACACACATCCTCGTCTTGCTATCTCTTCTCTCTCAGATGAAAGAGTACCAGACACTGAGGGAACAACACCTTTTCCTCTCACCCATTTCCACCCTCTCCCTCTCCTATCTTCCCTCGGTCCCCCTTTCACTCCCTGCACTCCACCCCCATCACTTCCAATGGAAGATTGGATCAGCAGTCAGTCACTGTCCATATCAGTGTGCGTGTGTGTGTGTGTGTGTGTGTGTGAGAGAGAGACTGTGTGGTGATATTAGAGTGGGACACCTGCTCATTAAACATCTTATTACAAAATCATGGGCATTAATATGGAGTTGGTCCCCCTTTGCTGCTACAACAGCCTCCACTCTTCTGTGAAGGCTTTTAGCCACAAGAACATTAGTGAGGTTGGGCACTGATGTTGAGCGATTAGGCCTGGCTCCCAGTCAGCGTTCCAATTCATTCCAAAGGTGTTCAATGGGGTTGAGGTCAGGGCTCTGTGCAGGCCAGTCAAGTTCTTCCACACCGATCTCAACAAACCATTTCTGTATTTACCTCATTTTGCCCCATTCCCCAAACACAGATTATTTCGTCGGACTGTCAGCAACGGGTGTGGCTGAAATAGCCGAATCCACAAAATTGAAGGGGTGTCCACATACTTTTCTATATATAGCGTATCTGTAGTTTCAGTGTTTGCTGTTGTTGCTAGTCGTGACCAACAGAGGTCAGTGGTGGACCAGCTACACAGTGCTGTACTACTGTAGGGAAATAGAAATAGATAGCATGCCGTTTAGATCACTGAGTCTGTTGGTGAGAGAGAGAGAGAGAGAGAGAGAGAGAGAGAGAGAGAGAGAGAGAGAAAGAGAGAAAGAGAGAGAGAGAGAGAGAGAACAAGCTTTCCGAGTCTACAGAGGAAGTGTTGGGAGCAGAAGTCAAGGCTTTGTCATCTCCCAATGGGAGGGTAGTGTTGCTGTGTCATGCTGCCTTCAATGTAATGGCAGCGAGGGTCAAAGGTTCAAGTGGGTCTGTGACTGTGTGTGTGTGCATGTCTTCCCTCCAGCTAATGGTGCAGCCTGTTTCTGTCAGTAGTAATCTGTCCTCCATTATTTCGCTGCGTGTGTGTGTCCGTGTGGGGGGGCTGTCTGTGTGAGGGGGTGTCTGTGTGTGTGTGTGTGTGTGTGTGTGTGTGTGGGGGGTGTGTGTGTGTGTTATATCTCTCTCTCTCCTCCTCTCTAGACGTTCATCTTTACAGACACGGAGGATGAAGACATCACCTCCAGAGGTAGGTCTTCAGCTCCACCAATCACAAGCAAGGAGAGACTTGTTGTATTAACAGTTGTAATGATTAATAGTTGTTTATTAGACAACAGTTCCAGTTTTAATCTCATTTAAGTCTCATGTCAGAGTGTTGTAAAATGAACACATTGATAGGTGCTCTGACTGAAATTATTTTTTTATACAGGTTACAATGTGATTGTGACAGATTGTCCGTCGGACCACAGTCACCAGGCTCTGTCCTGTAAGATGTCTGCTGAATATGACCACTTCATGGCCTCCGATAAGAAGTGAGTGACCAGCCCAAACTAGACAGAGAGAAACACATAGACTATCACTTTACAGGACATAGATATACTATCACTTTACAGTACATAGATAGTCTATCACTTTACAGGACATAGATAGATTATCACTTTACAGGACATAGATAGTCTATCACTTTACAGGACATAGATAGACTATCACTGTACAGGACATAGAGAGACTATCACTTTACAGGACATAGATAGTCTATCACTGTACAGGACATAGAGAGACTATCACTTTACAGGACATAGATAGATTATCACTTTACAGGACATAGATAGTCTATCACTTTACAGGACATAGATAGACTATCACTGTACAGGACATAGAGAGACTATCACTTTACAGGACATAGATAGACTATCACTTTACAGGACATAGAGAGACTATCACTTTACAGGGCACAGATAGACTATCACTTTACAGGACATAGATAGACTATCACTTTACAGGACATAGAGAGACTATCACTTTACAGGACATAGAGAGACTATCACTTTACAGGACATAGAGAGACTATCACTTTACAGGACATAGAGAGACTATCACTGTACAGGACATAGCGAGACTATCACTTTACAGGACATAGAGAGACTATCACTTTACAGGACATAGAGAGACTATCACTTTACAGGACATAGATAGACTATCACTTTACAGGACATAGAGAGACTATCACTGTACAGGACATAGCGAGACTATCACTTTACAGGACATAGAGAGACTATCACTTTACAGGACATAGAGAGACTATCACTTTACAGGACATAGAGAGACTATCACTTTACAGGACATAGATAGTCTATCACTTTACAGGGCATAGAGAGACTATCACTTTACAGGACATAGAGAGACTATCACTTTACAGGACATAGATAGACTATCACTTTACAGGACATAGAGAGACTATCACTTTACAGGGCATAGATAGACTATCACTTTACAGGACATAGATAGACTATCACTTTACAGGACATAGATAGACTATCACTTTACAGGACATAGCGATCACGTTAAAAATTAGAAGTTGTAAAGTTCCAGACATTTTTATGAACATTTTGTATGAAACTGTAGGGTTTGACTTCAAGCCTGATAGAAGAAAGGGCAGAGACAATGTCCCAGTGTTTAGTTTGGAATCAAGCCTTGGTTGTAATTAGAACAGAGGAAAGGGATCAACTGTTCACTTCAGTTTGGAACCGATTCCTGTGTTGTCCCCTCTCCTTCCAGGTGGCTGTGTCATGTTGACGATGATAACTACGTGAATCCTGGAGCTCTTCTCTCCCTGCTCTCAGCCTTCCCCCAAGACGGTGATGTCTACGTGGGCAAGCCCAGCCTCGACCACCCCATCAAGGCCCATGAACTACTGGAGAGCAACAAGACAGTACGCTCCCACCATGCACTGCATAGAGCCGAAAGCTATATTCTAATGAACAATACAATGCTTTGTTCTCGTGGTATGTTAAAGATACATTTGAGAACTTTGGGGCCTACTAAGTAGTCTCTAAACCTCCCACTTTGGGGCCTACTAAGTAGTCTCTAAACCTCACACTTTGGGGCCTACTAAGTAGTCTCTAAACCTCCCACTTTGGGGCCTACTAAGTAGTCTCTAAACCTCCCACTTTGGGGCCTCTAAGTAGTCTCTAAACCTCCCACTTTGGGGCCTACTAAGTAGTCTCTAAACCTCCCACTTTGGGGCCTACTAAGTAGTCTCTAAACCTCACACTTTGGGGCCTACTAAGTAGTCTCTAAACCTCACACTTTGGGGCCTCTAAGTAGTCTCTAAACCTCACACTTTGGGGCCTACTAAGTAGTCTCTAAACCTCCCACTTTGGGGCCTCTAAGTAGTCTCTAAACCTCACACTTTGGGGCCTACTAAGTAGTCTCTAAACCTCCCACTTTGGGGCCTACTAAGTAGTCTCTAAACCTCCCACTTTGGGGCCTCTAAGTAGTCTCTAAACCTCCCACTTTGGGGCCTACTAAGTAGTCTCTAAACCTCCCACTTTGGGGCCTACTAAGTAGTCTCTAAACCTCCCACTTTGGGGCCTACTAAGTAGTCTCTAAACCTCCCACTTTGGGGCCTCTAAGTAGTCTCTAAACCTCCCACTTTGGGGCCTACTAAGTAGTCTCTAAACCTCCCACTTTGGGGCCTACTAAGTAGTCTCTAAACCTCCCACTTTGGGGCCTCTAAGTAGTCTCTAAACCTCCCACTTTGGGGCCTACTAAGTAGTCTCTAAACCTCCCACTTTGGGGCCTCTAAGTAGTCTCTAAACCTCCCACTTTGGGGCCTACTAAGTAGTCTCTAAACCTCCCACTTTGGGGCCTACTAAGTAGTCTCTAAACCTCCCACTTTGGGGCCTCTAAGTAGTCTCTAAACCTCCCACTTTGGGGCCTACTAAGTAGTCTCTAAACCTCCCACTTTGGGCTGGATGTGTCAATGTGTAGGTCATACATGCACAATGTATAACCAAAATGACTGTCTTACGTCAATTAGTCACAAAATCCCCTAGTTTTAAACATTTCACTAAACATAACCCTAACCCACGTGGGCCAGCCCTCTAGTATTTCGTGTTCCAGCCAATGAGCTTCAAGTCATTCCACATCTCTCCTCTTTCAATTCACTTCTCATCAGGAATGGAGGGATGGAAGGACGAAGGGATGATTGTAGATCTATCCATTCATGTGGTTTTAGTCACTGTGGAGTGTTTTTCTAACCAGAGGGTTGATTGGTGATTGGCATGTTATTGGTTATTGATCTAAGAACCATGTCATCAAGTGGACGTGTCAAAGACACCCCAGGGGATAGGCTGTCAAGCAGCAGGATCGGTCGATTCGATTGGTTTAGAAACAGACATGCTCACACTAGATAAACGTGTGTCTTGTATGTGTGTGTGTGAGTAAGTGTGTGTCTCATTTACAGTAGAATGAATGACTGTATTGAGCCCAAGTGTATCTTAGTTCCTGAGAGTCTCTCTCTCTCTCTCCTCCTCCTCCTCCTCCTCCTCCCTGGTTAGAGTGTAGATTTAGTGTTGACAGTAGGACAGGCCTCAGACTCCCTAGAGAAAGGGAACACAAGGTCGGAGGAGATGAGGATGAGAGGAGGGGAGGAGAGGGGGACTCCAGAGAGGGAGGAGGAGAGGACCTTGGGAGAATGATGATACACATACCTGTTGTGATTTACACTGCTGTCACGGCAACCGATACAAATCAAATCAAATGTTATTTGTCACATGCTCCGAATACAACAGGTGTAGTAGACCTTACCGTGAAATGCTGAATACAACAGGTGTAGTAGACCTTACAGTGAAATGCTGAATACAACTTGTGTAGTAAACCTTTCAGTGAAGTGCTGAATACAACAGGTGTAGTAGACCTTTCAGTGAAATGCTGAATACAACAGGTGTAGTAGACCTTTCAGTGAAATGCTGAATACAACAGGTGTAGTAGACCTTTCAGTGAAATGCTGAATACAACAGGTGTAGTAGACCTTTCAGTGAAATGCTGAATACAACAGGTGTAGTAGACCTTTCAGTGAAGTGCTGAATACAACAGGTGTAGTAGACCTTTCAGTGAAATGCTGAATACAACAGGTGTAGTAGACCTTTCAGTGAAATGCTGAATACAACAGGTGTAGTAGACCTTTCAGTGAAATGCTGAATACAACAGGTGTAGTAGACCTTTCAGTGAAATGCTGAATACAACAGGTGTAGTAGACCTTTCAGTGAAATGCTGAATACAACAGGTGTAGTAAACCTTTCAGTGAAATGCTGAATACAACAGGTGTAGTAGACCTTTCAGTGAAATGCTGAATACAACAGGTGTAGTAGACCTTTCAGTGAAATGCTGAATACAACAGGTGTAGTAGACCTTTCAGTGAAATGCTGAATACAACAGGTGTAGTAAACCTTTCAGTGAAATGGTGAATACAACAGGTGTAGTAGACCTTTCAGTGAAATGCTGAATACAACAGGTGTAGTAGACCTTTCAGTGAAATGCTTACTTACAAGCCCCTAACCAACAATGCAGTTTTAAGAAAAATACCTACAAAAAGAAAGAGAAAAGTAACAAATAATTAGAGCAGCATTAAAATAGCAGTAGCGAGGCTATATGCAGGGGGTACTGGCACAGGGTCAAGTTGCGGGGGCACCGGTTAGTCGAGGTAATTGAGGTAATATGAACATGTAGATAAAGTTATTGAAGTGGCTATGCATAGGTAATAACAGAGAGTAGCAGCAGAGCAAAAGAGGGGGGGGGGCTGGCAGTGGTGTGGAGAGGGGGGAATTGCACATAGTCTGGGTAGCCATTTGATTAGATGTTCAGGAGTCTTATGGCTTGGGGGTAGAAGCTGTTTAGAAGCCTCTTGGATGTAGACTTGGCGCTCCGGTACCACGGTAGCAGAGAGAACAGTCTATGACTTGGGTGGCTGGAGTCTTTGACAATTTTCAGGGCCTTCCTCTGACACCGCCTGGTATAGAGGTCCTGGGTGGCAGGAAGCTTGGCCCTGGTGATGTACTGGGTCGTACGGCAACTGCTCGGAGATCGAGCAGTTGCCGTACCAGGCAGTGATGCAACCAGCCAGGGTGCTCTCGATGGTGCAGCTGTAGAACCTTTTGAGGATCTGCCAAATGTTTTCGGTCTCCTGAGGGGGGATAGGTTTTGTCGTTCCCTCTTCACAACAGTCTTGCTGTGCTCGAACCATGTTAGTTTGTTGGTGATGTGGACACCAAGAAACTAGAAGCTCTCAACCTGCTCCACTGCTCAACCTGCTCCACTACTCAGCCTGCTCCACTACTCAACCTGCTCCACTACTCAACCTGCTCCACTGCTCAACCTGCTCCACTGCTCAACCTGCTCCACTACTCAACCTGCTCCACTACTCAACCTGCTCCACTGCTCAACCTGCTCCACTGCTCAACCTGCTCCACTACTCAACCTGCTCCACTACTCAACCTGCTCCACTGCTCAACCTGCTCCACTGCTCAACCTGCTCCACTGCTCAACCTGCTCCACTACTCAACCTGCTCCACTACTCAACCTGCTCCACTGCTCAACCTGCTCCACTACTCAGCCTGCTCCACTGCTCAACCTGCTCCACTACTCAACCTGCTCCACTACTCAACCTGCTCCACTACTCAACCTGCTCCACTGCTCAACCTGCTCCACTACTCAACCTGCTCCACTACTCAACCTGCTCCACTGCTCAACCTGCTCCACTGCTCAACCTGCTCCACTACTCAACCTGCTCCACTACTCAACCTGCTCCACTGCTCAACCTGCTCCACTGCTCAACCTGCTCCACTGCTCAACCTGCTCCACTACTCAACCTGCTCCACTACTCAACCTGCTCCACTGCTCAACCTGCTCCACTCCTCAACCTGCTCCACTACTCAACCTGCTCCACTGCTCAACCTGCTCCACTACTCAACCTGCTCCACTGCTCAACCTGCTCCACTGCTCAACCTGCTCCACTGCTCAACCTGCTCCACTACTCAACCTGCTCCACTGCTCAACCTGCTCCACTGCTCAACCTGCTCCACTGCTCAACCTGCTCCACTGCTCAACCTGCTCCACTACTCAACCTGCTCCACTGCTCAACCTGCTCCACTGCAGCCCCGACGATGAGATACACAACAACTCCCACCATCTGATTTTCATGACAAATACCAGACAAATAACAGATATATTGTCCGTTTGACAAATGCTACACAAATATAAACATACACAATCTCCTTGCTCATCACTTACAAGACAAATAGCATACAAAATGTCACTTTTATAAATGCTTAAAAGTAGCATATGCCAGACTCATAGCAGAGTCAGAGAGAACTGAGAAAGTCTCTCGTTGTAAGTACATCACAGAATAAGCTGAGTTTGAGGGCCACTGAGGACACAGAGAGAGTTGTATCATCGTTGTGGATGGAGGGAGTTTCCTCCACCTGTTCTAGCACATCAACCTTTACATGGTTCATTCTGTCTGGAAGGTGGAAGTCTCTGCTCTGTTCATGTCTTGTATTGAAGCTAACTGTTCCAAAGAGAGGTGCCGTTCTGCTTGGTGATTGACTGTGTGTGTTTCTAGAAAGAGGTGCCGTTCTGCTTGGTGATTGACTGTGTGTGTTTCTAGAGAGAGGTGCCGTTCTGCTTGTTGATTGACTGTGTGTTCTTCTAGAGAGAGGTGCCTGTTCTGTGTTCTTTTAGAAAGAGGTGATTGACTGTGTGTTTCTTTGCTATTGACTGTGTGTTCTTCTAGAAAGAGGTGCCGTTCTGCTTGGTGATTGACTGTGTGTCTTCTAGAAAGAGGTGCCGTTCTGCTTGGTGATTGACTGTGTGTTCTTCTAGAAAGAGGTGCCGTTCTGTTGATTGACTGTGGTGATTGACTGTGTGTTCTTCTAGAAAGAGGTGCCGTTCTGCTTGTTGATTGACTGTGTGTTCTTCTAGAAAGAGGTGCCGTTCTGCTTGTTGATTGACTGTGTGTTCTTCTAGAAAGAGGTGCCGTTCTGCTTGGTGATTGACTGTGTGTTCTTCTAGAAAAAGAGGTGCCGTTCTGCTTGGTGATTGACTGTGTGTTTTTATTTCTAGAAAGAGTGCAGTTCTGGTTTGCCACGGGAGGAGCAGGCTTCTGTCTGAGTCGCAGACTAGCTGAGAAGATGGCTCCATGGGCTAGGTGAGGAGTGTGTGTGTGTTTGGGTCAAGAGGGAACTCTAGTCCATGTGAACAGGTGTGTGTGTAGGGGTTTGTCTGTGTGAAAGATGGAGAGTCAGAGAGTGTACATTATATATGTGAATGTATGTGACAGTGTGTGTTGGGTCATTGGACATATAGTCTGTGTATATGCTTGTCTTTATGTGACGGTATGTGTGACAGTCCGGTCTGGGTTTGAGGAATGTGGGTGTATCTATATCTGACTCTGTGTGTGTGTCTACCTGTGTGTCTACCTGTGTGTCTACCTGTGTGTCTACCTGTGTGCCTACCTGTGTGTCTACCTGTGTGTCTACCTGTGTGCCTACCTGTGTGTCTACCTGTGTGTCTACCTGTGTGTCTACCTGTGTGCCTACCTGTGTGTCTACCTGTGTGCCTACCTGTGTGCCTACCTGTGTGTCTACCTGTGTGTCTACCTGTGTGCCTACCTGTGTGTCTACCTGTGTGTCTAGTGGTCCCAGGTTTGAGCAGACGTCAGCAGTGATCCGTCTGCCAGATGACTGTACAGTCGGCTTCATCGTAGAGAGAAGACTGGGGATATCCATGGTCCACAGTGCAATGTTCCACTCTCACCTGGAGAACCTGCTACTGCTGACGCCCAGCAATATACCTCTACAGGTCAGGCACGCACACACACACACACACACACACACACACACACACACACACACACACACACACACACACACACACACACACACACACACACACACTTAGCAATGTACCTCTACAGGTTAGATACACACATACACCCATGGATGTACGAATGCACACACACACACACAAATCATTTCTGCCTCATGTAATGTGTTTCCTCTCCTCTAAGTTGTATGGTGTGTGTTCTCTAGGTGACTCTTAGTTATGGGCTGTTTGAGAACAAGATGAACAGTGTGGAGCTGAATAGACTCTTCTCCAAGGAGGATGATCCCTCCAGGTCAGTACCAACCTGTCCCCAGGCCAAGAAACCTTGACAGAAACCACGCCAGGGTTGCAATATGCCAGTAATGTTCCCCGAAATCCCTTTCCACAAATCCTGGTTAGTGGATTACGGAATTCCTTGCTTATTCCCTCCTGATTCCTGTCGTTTTACAACCGGGATTTCTGGAAAACGTTTGGTAAAGTTACCAGTATCTTGCAACACGACACCAGACTCTAGAGGGGGAGATCCTTCTTCTCTGCCTGCTACAAGTTCAACACGTCCCAACATTTAGAATGGAACAGAAACATTGTTGTGGCAGCTATGTGCTGTACATATAGGTAGGGGTAAAGTTACTAGGCAACAGGATAGACAATAGGCAGTGGCAGCAGCGTATGTGAAAGTGTGTATGTGTGTGTGTGGCATCAGTGTGCATGTAATGTGTGTGTGTGTATATACGGTATGTGTGTGTGTGTGTGTGTGTGTGTGTGTGTGTGTATATATGGTATGTGTGTGTGTGTGTGTGTGTGTGTGTGTGTGTGTGTGTGTGTGTGTGTGTGTGTGTGTGTGTGTGTGTGTATATACGGTATGTGTGTGTGTGTATATACGGTATGTGTGTGTGGGCATATGTAGTGTGTGTGTATATACGGTGTGTGTGTATATACGGTATGTGTGTGTGTGTGTGTGTATATACGGTATGTGCGTGTGTGTTGGTGTGTCAGTGTAAGTATGTGTGAGTGTGTGTGCGTAGAGTCCGTGCGAGTGAGTTAGTTTAATAAAGGGTCACTGCAGGTAGTCCGGATAGCCAGTCTGGTTTAGCAGCCTCATGGTTCGGGGGTAAACGCTGTCCAGGGTCCTGGTAAGGCTTGTAATGTATATGCATGTGTCCTTTATAGATGCTGTAAAATGAACAGTCATCTCACTTGTCGATTCAATGTTCATTCACTGTATTTCTGCACGTTTAATAATTATATATTTTGTCATATTGAATGTTCTGTCATTCTTTACAGGTTTAAGACGGTCCACTGTCTACTCTATCCACTGACCAGCTGGTGCCCTTGAAGACTCCAACTCCCAGCAGCACCGGTGCCTCCTGAGACTTTCCCAAATGGTGTCAGCACTTCCTGGATTCTCTGGGTGTGTCTCAATAATCAATCTTTTCTCCTGAAGTGTACACTCGTTTACTACTTCCAACAAATCTAAAAGTGACGGGTTGGTCGAGGTTTGGGCTAGTGGGAGTTTCACCCTTGCGTCTTACCCCGGTCATTAACTTTGAAATCAGTGTACAAACTTTGGGAGCAAGGAGAGATAATTGGGACACAGCCCTGGTTTTACATGGAAATAACAGGGACGACAAGCACTAGTCTGGTGCAGAATGCAGCCTACACTTCCTGTAGCCTATCAACGTATTCTAGGAGTTCTAGGAGCCCTCCAGAGCCCTTACCAAGACTAGGAGCCCTCCAGAGCCCTTACCAAGACTAGGAGCCCTCCAGAGCCCTTACCAAGACTAGGAGCCCTCCAGGGCCCTTAACAAGACTAGGAGCCCTCCAGAGCCCTTACCAAAACTAGGAGCCCTCCAGAGCCCTTACCAAGACTAGGAGCCCTCCAGGGCCCTTAACAAGACTAGGAGCCCTCCAGAGCCCTTACCAAGACAGCACTTGCATCATTTATTTGCAGGTGTGTATATTTGTTGAACAGACACCAAAATAATTATGAATATACCCATTTTAATAGATTTGTAAAACTTCTTATGATGACCTCTGGTGAAACTCACTGCTGTAAAATATCTGCCATTTTTTGAATCTGTTCTGTTATGAAAACTGTTTTGAAATTGTTGGAAAGGCGTGTTTTTATTTAATTTTAAGACCTTGTTTAACTTTAAAAGTGTATTCACGTCCCAGTCTGGGCTGTCTGTACATAGTTCCTGGTTTCTGCAAAGCCTGAAAGAATCAACATGGTTTACACAGCCTTGAAGGAGAGGTGTGTGTTGAGCTGCTTTGTGTGTATTGGAGATACAGTGTGTGTGTTTGTGTGTGTGTGTGAGACAAGGAGAGTGTGTCAAACGGAGTGTGTGTGGGGGGGGGGGCCTTAAGGGAGAAATTATATTAAAATCTATATATTACTAGTATTCTTTTTTTAAATGAAGCCCAGCTCATGAGACCCCTGGACAATGTGAGGCCTGAGGCAATTCCCTCTTCTGCCTAATGGTCTGCAATTGCAGATGGCACACACCACAACCACTTCAGATTCAGGCTATGAGCAATGATTTAGACCAGGTGTGTGTGTGTGTGTGTGTGTGTGTGTGTGTGTGTGTGTGTGTGTGTGTGTGTGTGTGTGTGTGTGTGTGTGTGTGTGTGTTTGTGTCATATGAAGGAGAGTGAGTAGATCTGAGCTACAGATGACAAACATGATTTGCTGGGTCGTAGCGGTTCAGGACTCTCAGAGGACTGAGAGGGATACAGGGAATCGGTGAAGGGTTAAATAAGATTGGGGATTGTGATTGACAGTCTGTGTGTGTACTCTCTGTGTGTCTATCTCCAGTGGTGCATGGACACCACTCTTCCCCCATGTTCTCCCAGAGGTATACACAGAAACAGTGAGGGGTGTACTCAACCGTCACCTCAAGGCCACACACTATGTGTGTGTGTGTGTGTGTGTGTGTGTTTGTGTTTGTGTTTGTGTGTATGTATCTCTGTGTGTGTATCTCTCTGTTTCTGTGTGTGTGTGTGTGTGTGTGTGTGTGTGTGTGTGTGTGTGTATCTGTGTGTGTATCTCTCTGTTTCTGTGTGTGTGTGTGTTTTTGTGTATCTCTGTGTGTGTATCTCTGTGTTTCTGTGTGTGTGTGTGTTTTTGTGTATCTCTGTGTGTGTATCTCTGTGTTTCTGTGTGTGTGTGTGTGTTAATATGTGTATCTCTGTTTCTGTGTGTGTGTGTTAAAATGTGTATCTCTCTGTTTCTCTGTGTGTGTGTGTTTTTGTGTATCTCTGTGTGTGTATCTCTGTGTTTCTGTGTGTGTGTGTGTGTGTGTGTTAATATGTGTATCTCTCTGTTTCTGTGTGTGTGTTTCACCAAGGAGAAAGGACTTACTCTCCACAATATGACTCATATCCTCCCTGGTCTCAGAGGTGGCGTGACGTCATGACAGTCCCATGTCGCTCAGTTAGTAGAGCAGGGTGCTTGCAACACCAGGGTTGTGGGTTTGATTCCCACGGGGGACCAGCAGGAAAATGTATTCACTCACTAAGTAACTCTGGATGAGCATCTGCTAACTGACCACAGTGTGAAATGTTAGGAACTGAACCAAGCGTGTGTGATGCACAGAGATACTATAAAAAGTGTGTACTGGTACTCTATAAAAGGCAGCGATTGGCCCACTGTAGGGATAAAATGGACCCAGGCTGTGATAGTTGGAGTGCAGCACTCACTGTTGTGTTTGTGTTGCTCTCAGCGCTGCAGTTTCATCTTCTGTCTCATAAAACCGCTCTACAGGATTCTGAAAGGTTGTCAGGGAGGGAATAGAGTTGCCCTGGGTCTCAACGAATGCCAATGTTCCATTTGAGACCTCTCTAGACCTTTCTACATCCCCCGGCTGAGCGGAGTGTGTCTGGAGAGAACGACTGAACAAAGATATTCTCATCTCTTAGTATTTGTGTATCCACTGACCCTAACTAACCAACAATTCCAAGCCTATACTGTTGTTTAAAGAAGAATGGGGAACAAGACAGAATGGGACATTTTTTTGCACACTTTTGTTTATATCCCTGTTTGTGAGCATTTGCCAAGATAATCCATCCACCTGACAGATGTGGCATATCAAGAAGCCGATTCAACAGCATGATCATTACACGGGTGCACCTTGTGTTGGAGACAATAAAAAAACACTTTAAAATGTGCAGTTTTGTTACACAACACAATGCCATAGATGTCTCCAGTTGAGGGAGCGTGTAATTGGCATGCTGACTACAGGAATGTCCACCAGAGCTGTTGCCAGATAATTATATGTGAATTCTTTATTTACAATATGCCGCCTCCAAAATCGTTTTAGAGAATTTGGCAGTACTTTCATCAGTACTTTCATTAGGCAGTACTTTCATCAGTACTTTCATCAGTACTTTCATCAGTACTTTCATCAGTACTTTCATTAGGCAGTACTTTCATCAGTACTTTCATCAGTACTTTCATTAGGCAGTACTTTCATCAGTACTTTCATCAGTACTTTCATCAGTACTTTCATTAGGCAGTACTTTCATCAGTACTTTCATCAGTACTTTCATCAGTACTTTCATTAGGCAGTACTTTCATCAGTACTTTCATCAGTACTTTCATCAGTACTTTAATTTCATGTAACCTCGCCAGCCCAGGACCTCCACATCTGGCTTCTTCACCAGGGGGGTCGTCTGAGACCAGCCACCCGGACAGATGATCAAACTGTGGGTTTGTCTGAGACCAGCCACCCGGACAGCTGATCAAACTGTGGGTTTGTCTGAGACCAGCCACCCGGACAGCTGATCAAACTGTGGGTTTGTCTGAGACCAGCCACCCGGACAGCTGATCAAACTGTGGGTTTGTCTGAGACCAGCCTCCCGGACAGCTGATCAAACTGTGGGTTTGTCTGAGACCAGCCTCCCGGACAGCTGATCAAACTGTGGGTTTGTCTGAGACCAGCCACCCGGACAGCTGATCAAACTGTGGGTTTGTCTGAGACCAGCCTCCCGGACAGCTGATCAAACTGTGGGTTTGTCTGAGACCAGCCACCCAGACAGCTGATCAAACTGTGGGTTTGTCTGAGACCAGCCACCCGGACAGCTTATCAAACTGTGGGTTTGTCTGAGACCAGCCACCCGGACAGCTGATCAAACTGTGGGTTTGATGACAGCTGATCAAACTGTGGGTTTGTCTGAGACAAGCCACCCGATCAGCTGATCAAACTGTGGGTTTGATGACAGCTGATCAAACTGTGGGTTTGTCTGAGACCAGCCACCCGGACAGCTGATCAAACTGTGGGTTTGATGACAGCTGATCAAACTGTGGGTTTGATGACAGCTGATCAAACTGTGGGTTTAATGACAGTTGATCAAACTGGGTTTGATGACAGCTGATCAAACTGTGGGTTTGCACAACCGAAGAATTTCTGCACAAATGGTCAGAAACCGTCTCAGGGACGCTCATCCGTATGCTCGTCATCCTCACCAGGGTCTTGACCTGACTGCAGTTCAGCATCGTAACCGACTTCAATGGAGAAATGCTCACCTTCGATGGCCACTGGCACGCTGGAGAAGTGTGCTCTCCATGGATGAATCCTGGTTTCAACTGTACCAGGCAGATGGCAGACAGCGTGTATGGTGTATTGTGGGTAAGTGGTTTTCTGATGTCAGCATTGTGAACAGAGTGCCCCATGGTGGTGGTGGGGTTATAGTATGGGCAGGCATAAGCTATGGTCAACTAACACAATTGCATTTTATTGATGGCAATTTGAATGCACAAAGATACATTGTTGTGCCATTCATCTGCCACCATCACCTCATGTTTCAGCATGATAATGCACGGCCCCATGTCACAAGGATCTGTACACAATTCCTGGAAGCTGAAAATGTCCCAGTTCTTCCATGGCCTGCATAATCACCAGACATGTCACCCATTCAGCATGTTTGGGATGCTCTGGATCGACGTGTACGACAGCGTGTTTTAGTTCCCGCCAAAATCCAGAAACTTCGCACAGCCATTGAAGAGGAGTGGGTCAACATTCCACAGGCCACAATCAACAGCCTGATCAACTCTGTGCAGAGGAGATGTTTCGCGCTGCATGAGGCACATGGTGGTCACACCAGATACTGATCCACGCCCTACCTTTTTTTAAGGTACAGTGCCTTGCGAAAGTCTTCGGCCCCCTTGAACTTTGCGACCTTTTGCCACATTTCAGGCTTCAAACATAAATATATAAAACTGTATTTTTTTGTGAAGAATCAACAACAAGTGGGACACAATCATGAAGTGGAACGACATTTATTGGATATTTCAAACTTTATTAACAAATCAAAAACTGAAAAATTGGGCGTGCAAAATTATTCAGCCCCTTTACTTTCAGTGCAGCAAACTCTCTCCAGAAGTTCAGTGAGGATCTCTGAATGATCCAATGTTGACCTAAATGACTAATGATGATAAATACAATCTACCTGTGTGTAATCAAGTCTCCGTATCAATGCACCTGCACTGTGATAGTCTCAGAGGTCCGTTAAAAGCGCAGAGAGCATCATGAAGAACAAGGAACACACCAGGCAGGTCCGAGATACTGTTGTGAAGAAGTTTAAAGCCGGATTCGGATACAAAAAGATTTCCCAAGCTTTAAACATCCCAAGGAGCACTGTGCAAGCGATAATATTGAAATGGAAGGAGTATCAGACCACTGCAAATCTACCAAGACCTGGCCGTCCCTCTAAACTTCCAGCTCATACAAGGAGAAGACTGATCAGAAATGCAGCCAAGAGGCCCATGATCACTCTGGATGAACTGCAGAGATCTACAGCTGAGGTGGGAGACTCTGTCCATAGGACAACAATCAACAATCAGTTTATATTGCACAAATCTGGCCTTTATGGAAGAGTGGCAAGAAGAAAGCCATTTCTTAAAGATATCCATAAAAAGTGTCGTTTAAAGTTTGCCACAAGCCACCTGGGAGACACACCAAACATGTGGAAGAAGGTGCTCTGGTCAGATGTAACCAAAATTGAACTTTTTGGCAACAATGCAAAACTTTATGTTTGGCGTAAAAGCAACACAGCTCAACACAGCAAAAGGTCGCAAAGTTCAAGGGGGCCGAATACTTTCGCAAGGCACTGTATCTGTGACCAAAGGGTGCATATCTGTGTTCCCAGTCATGTGAAATCCATAAATCAGGACCTAATGAATTTATTTCAATTGACAGATTTCCTTTTCCTTATATGAACTATAACATTAAAATCTTTGAAATTGTTGCATGTTGTGTTTATGTTTTTGTTCAGTGTACATTGCTTTGGCAATGTAAACATATGTCTCCCATGCCAATAAAGCCCTTTGAATAGAATTGAATTGAGAAAGTGATAGAGGAATTAAATTCCTATATGTTTAATACCCAATTAAATTAGTACACTCAGCCCATTTCTAAGGATTTGTAAGAAACGTATTTGCATAAAATGGGCGGAGACCAGTCTCAAAATCAAGCACTATCGTTTATTCTCGAGAGTACTGAACATGATACAATTTACCACAGGTTATAAACTGAAAGTGACGTCATTAGTTTTCGATCTGTCCCGTCCCTCCTCCACTCCGGTACAATGGCAGTATAGTTCTCAAGCCTTCCTACATCGTCTCTCACCAATTTAGATCATTTATGACCGAGCCAAGGTCTTCCTGTGTAGATAAGCATTCTAGCCAGTCTGACGATAAGTTCATTCGTTTCTACCAAGGAACAGACAGTCTTTGTTCTAATTCTTGATTATAATTACACACATTATATTCAGTACAAGGATTCAAATAAAAGTCATACATCTATAGAGTAACATAATAGTATTCTGATTAGTCAGTCCTGATTGAAATGTATACATAATTAGTCATTATTGATAAAAAATCCCTTAACAGAAAGAGAGGGAGATTAGAGCATGAGAGAGCGAGAGAAGAGACCAAGAGTGATAGAGCATAGGGAGAGTGCTCAGAAATATACCACAAAGAAACTGACAGAAAACTAAGTGGGAATCTTAAACAAAAATAGGCTGCAATATTAAAGAATGATTCATTTACAGTAGGTGTTCTTTCTGAGATAGACCTCCTCATTGGCTAAATACTGTAACTAGGTAACTTAGTCCAGCTTGAGGAGTGGCTCGTCAGACTCATCTGGACTGGCAGAGAAAGTGCTGTCAAGTGGAGAGGTTGCCATAGTGACACATGTAGCTGGTGTGCTCCAGTAGAATGGGGAAGAAGAGGGGAGAGGAGAGAGAAAAGAAAAGGAGAGGAGAGATGGAGAAGAGAAAAGGAGAGGAGAGATGGAGAAAAGGAGAAGAGAGAAAAGGAGAGGAGAGATGGAGAAAAGGAGAAGAGAGAAAAGGAGAGGAGAGATGGAGAAAAGGAGGAGAGAGAAAAGGAGAGGAGAGATGGAGAAAAGGAGAAGAGAGAAAAGGAGAGGAGAGATGGAGAAAAGGAGAAGAGAGAAAAGGAGAGGAGAGATGGAGAAAAGGAGGAGAGAGAAAAGGAGAGGAGAGAGTAGCGAGAAGAGCCATTGACTTATCAGTGAGTGAGCTGTTAACTTCATTGAGATGGTCATTGACTGATGGGTGCATGGTTTGTGTGTGCGTGTGTGAGAGAGAGTTTTTGTGTTCAAACGTGTGTGTGTGTGTGTCAGAGAGAGAAATAGCGAGACGGAGAGGTTGTGTGCTGCACTAAGGGAGATGGAGAGTCCTTTTAGAGATTGCTGCTGGCTAGTTCAGGGCTATCCAAAGCTGCTTTATTAGGCTGGGGGAAGTGTGTATGTGTGTGGGGTGTGTGTGCTTATTGTCCTCCCTTTATTAGGTTCCAACTCAACCTCCCTCACTGCTACTTCCATGGAGACAGCACAGCGCTGTGGCCCTGCTGGGGCTCTCTCTTTCTCTCTACCTCTCTCTCTCTTTCTCTCTCTACCGCTCTCTTGCTCACTCTCTCTCTCTCTCTCTCTCTCTCTCTCTACCGCTCTCTCTCTCTTTTCTCTCTACCTCTCTCTCTCTTTCTCTCTCTACCGCTATCTCTCTTTCTCTCTCTACCGCTCTTTCTCTCTCTACCGCTCTCTCTCGCTCTTTCTACCGCTCTCTCTCTACCTCTCTCTCTCTTTCTCTCTACCTCTCTACCTCTACCTCCCTCCGCCATCTCACAAAGACAGCTTTTGAAATACACTATATATACAAATGTATATACAAAGAATCGATCACACACCCATGCAATCTCCATAGACAAACATTGGCAGAGCATGCACAAAGTGAGGTCCAGAAATGGTTTGTCGAGATCGGTATGAAAGAACTTGACTGGCCTGCACAGTGCCCTGACCTCAGCCCCATCAAACACCTTTGGGATGATTTGGAAAGCCTGGCCTAATCACCCAATATCAGTGCCTGACCTCACTAATGCTGTTGTGGCTGAATAGAAGCAAGTCCCCGTAGCAATGTTCCAACATCTAGTGGAAAGCCTTCCCAGAAGAGGGGAGGCTGTTATAGCAGCAAAGGGGAGACTAACTCCATATTAATGCCCATGATTTTGTAATAATATGTTCAATGAGCAGGTGTCCACAAACTTTTGGGCATGTAGTACAACGGTTTGATTTGTCTAATCTTAGCAATTTCTTCTTAGCTAGCTACATAGCCGTCTTTGTATCAAAGATAATTGCGTAATTATCGTATTTCGTCGTCCTAACGTAGTCTACACTGCTTTCTGCCCAGCAGCTAGCTAACGTCCACTAGCACAGCAGCTAGCTAACGTCCACTAGCACTGTAGAAACTATTACACTCAATGACTCGATTAGTGTAGTGTTAGCTAGCTACATAGTTGTCTTTGCTTTCTTCGTATCCAAGGTAATTGTGTAGCTTAGAGTGTGTAGACTTAGAGTGATTATCTTAATTTACCGAGGTTAGCTAGCCAGCTATTTGTCGTCCTTAACGTAGGAGTCACTGCTAGCTAGCTAGCCAACAGCTAGCCAACGTCTTCCGAATTGAACTTCAACAACCCGGTCAACATTCCGCCTCGCTCCACAGGTAGTATCACATTTTCATTTCACTTCATTACAGTACAACGGTTTGATTTGTTTGATCGTAGCTAGCTAGCTACTTAGCCGTCTTTGTATCTAAGACAATTGTGTAGTCTGGAGCGATTTTCTAGGTTAGCTAGCCAGCTATTGTCGTTCTTTTAACGTAACGTTACGTAATCAACACTGCTAGCTAGCCAGCTAGCCCCCGAATAGCAGCACTGTAGAAACTATTACACTCGACGGAACGACTTGATTAGTGTAGTGTCAACAACGTAGCCACTGCCAGCTAGCCTACTCCAGCAGTACTGTATCATTTCAATCATTTTAGTCAATAAGATTCTTGCTACGTAAGCTTAACGTTCTGAACATTCGACAAGTGTAGTCCACTTGTCTTTCCAATCTCCTTTGCATTAGCGTAGCCTCTTCTGTAGCCTGTCAACTATGTGTCTATCTATCCCTGTTCTCTCCTCTCTGCACAGACCATACAAACGCTCCACACCGCGTGGCCGCGGCCACCCTAATCTGGTGGTCCCAGCGCGCACGACCCACGTGGAGTTCCAGGTCTCCGGTAGCCTCTGGAACTGCCGATCTGCGGCCAACAAGGCAGAGTTCATCTCAGCCTATGCCTCCCTCCAGTCCCTCGACTTCTTGGCACTGACGGAAACATGGATCACCACAGACAACACTGCTACTCCTACTGCTCTCTCTTCGTCCGCCCACGTGTTCTCGCACACCCCGAGAGCTTCTGGTCAGCGGGGTGGTGGCACCGGGATCCTCATCTCTCCCAAGTGGTCATTCTCTCTTCTCCCCTTATCCATCTGTCTATCGCCTCCTTTGAATTCCATGCTGTCACAGTTACCAGCCCTTTCAAGCTTAACATCCTTATCATTTATCGCCCTCCAGGTTCCTCGGAGAGTTCATCAATGAGCTTGATGCCTTGATAAGCTCCTTTCCTGAGGACGGCTCACCTCTCACAGTCCAGGGCGACTTTAACCTCCCCACGTCTACCTTTGACTCATTCCTCTCTGCCTCCTTCTTTCCACTCCTCTCCTCTTTTGACCTCACCCTCTCACCTTCCCCCTACTCACAAGGCAGGCAATACGCTCGACCTCATCTTTACTAGATGCTGTTCTTCCACTAACCTCATTGCAACTCCCCTCCAAGTCTCCGACCACTACCTTGTATCCTTTTCCCTCTCGCTCTCATCCAACACTTCCCACACTGCCCCTACTCGGATGGTATCGCGCCGTCCCAACCTTCGCTCTCTCTCCCCCGCTACTCTCTCCTCTTCCATCCTATCATCTCTTCCCTCTGCTCATACCTTCTCCAACCTATCTCCTGATTCTGCCTCCTCAACCCTCCTCTCTTCCCTTTCTGCATCCTTTGACTCTCTATGTCCCCTATCCTCCAGGCCGGCTCGGTCCTCCCCTCCCGCTCCGTGGCTCGACGACTCACTGCGAGCTCACAGAACAGTGCTCCGGGCAGCCGAGCGGAAATGGAGGAAAACTCGCCTCCTGCGGACCTGGCATCCTTTCACTCCCTCCTCTCTACATTTTCCTCCTCTGTCTCTGCTGCTAAAGCCACTTTCTTCCACTCTAAATTCCAAGCATCTGCCTCTAACCCTAGGAAGCTCTTTGCCACCTTCTCCTCCCTCCTGAATCCTCCTCCCCCTCCCCCCCCCTCCTCCCTCTCTGCAGATGACTTCGTCAACCATTTTGAAAAGAAGGTCGACGACATCCGATCCTCGTTTGCTAAGTCAAACGACACCGCTGGTTCTGCTCACACTGCCCTACCCTGTGCTCTGACCTCTTTCTCCCCTCTCTCTCCAGATGAAATCTCGCTTCTTGTGACGGCCGGCCGCCCAACAACCTGCCCGCTTGACCCTATCCCCTCCTCTCTTCTCCAGACCATTTCCGGAGACCTTCTCCCTTACCTCACCTCGCTCATCAACTCATCCCTGACCGCTGGCTACGTCCCTTCCGTCTTCAAGAGAGCGAGAGTTGCACCCCTTCTGAAAAAACCTACACTCGATCCCTCCGATGTCAACAACTACAGACCAGTATCCCTTCTTTCTTTTCTCTCCAAAACTCTTGAACGTGCCGTCCTTGGCCAGCTCTCCCGCTATCTCTCTCAGAATGACCTTCTTGATCCAAATCAGTCAGGTTTCAAGACTAGTCATTCAACTGAGACTGCTCTTCTCTGTATCACGGAGGCGCTCCGCACTGCTAAAGCTAACTCTCTCTCCTCTGCTCTCATCCTTCTAGACCTATCGGCTGCCTTCGACACTGTGAACCATCAGATCCTCCTCTCCACCCTCTCCGAGTTGGGCATCTCCGGCGCGGCCCACGCTTGGATTGCGTCCTACCTGACAGGTCGCTCCTACCAGGTGGCGTGGCGAGAATCTGTCTCCTCGCCACGCGCTCTCACCACTGGTGTCCCCCAGGGCTCTGTTCTAGGCCCTCTCCTATTCTCGCTATACACCAAGTCACTTGGCTCTGTCATAACCTCACATGGTCTCTCCTATCATTGCTATGCAGACGACACACAATTAATCTTCTCCTTTCCCCCTTCTGATGACCAGGTGGCGACCGCATCTCTGCATGTCTGGCAGACATATCAGTGTGGATGACGGATCACCACCTCAAGCTGAACCTCGGCAAGACGGAGCTGCTCTTCCTCCCGGGGAAGGACTGTCCGTTCCATGATCATTTAAGTCGCCATCACGGTGAATTCACCTTCTGACATCCAGTGGAACAGCCACTTTACCATTCACGTTTCCTTGTTTCCTCCCCCAGAGCGCTAAGAACCTTGGCGTGATCCTGGACAACACCCTGTCGTTCTCAACTAACATCAAGGCGGTGGCCCGTTCCTGTAGGTTCATGCTCTACAACATCCGCAGAGTACGCCCCTGCCTCACACAGGAAGCGGCGCAGGTCCTAATCCAGGCACTTGTCATCTCCCGTCTGGATTACTGCAACTCGCTGTTGGCTGGGCTCCCTGCCTGTGCCATCAAACCCCTACAACTCATCCAGAACGCCGCAGCCCGTCTGGTGTTCAACCTTCCCAAGTTCTCTCACGTCACCCCGCTCCTCCGCTCTCTCCACTGGCTTCCAGTTGAAGCTCGCATCCGCTACAAGACCATGGTGCTTGCCTACGGAGCTGTGAGGGGAACGGCACCGCAGTACCTCCAGGCTCTGATCAGGCCCTACACCCAAACAAGGGCACTGCGTTCATCCACCTCTGGCCTGCTCGCCTCCCTACCACTGAGGAAGTACAGTTCCCGCTCAGCCCAGTCAAAACTGTTCGCTGCTCTGGCCCCCAATGGTGGAACAAACTCCCTCACGACGCCAGGACAGCGGAGTCAATCACCACCTTCCGGAGACAACTGAAACCCCACCTCTTCAAGGAATACCTAGGATAGGATAAGTAATCCTTCTCACCCCCCCCCCTCCCCTTAATGATTTAGATGCACTATTGTAAAGTGGCTGTTCCACTGGATGTCAGAAGGTGAATTCACCAATTTGTAAGTCGCTCTGGATAAGAGCGTCTGCTAAATGACTTAAATGTAAATGTAAATGTAGTAGGGACGTGTTCATGACTAAGTAAACATACAAACAAATTCGACATAAATATATGCACACAAAGATTACATATATATTCATAGCCATGACTAACTATAAAGATATGTCTACATAATGTACACACACACACAACACTGATTGTCTGGGCAAGATTGGAGGAGAGAAAATGAGGCAATGAGTGAAGGAGCGATTACAAGAAAGAGGGAATGAGGGAGAGCGTGAGAGACGAAATGAACTCCCTGAGCCAGATGGGAAAGAGGGAAGGAGGGAGAGTGTTAGAGACTAAATGAACTCCCTGAGCCAGATGGGGAAGAGGGAGAGTGTTAGAGACGAAATGAACTCCCTGAGCCAGATGGGGAAGAGGGAGAGCGTGAGAGACTAAATTAACTCCCTGAACCAGATGGGGAAGAGGGAGAGCGTGAGAGACTAAATGAACTCCCTGAGCCAGATGGGGAAGAGGGAGAGTGTTAGAGACTAAATGAACTCCCTGAGCCAGATGGGGAAGAGGGAGAGTGTTAGAGACTAAATGAACTCCCTGAGCCAGATGGGGAAGAGGGAGAGTGTTAGAGACTAAATGAACTCCCTGAGCCAGATGGGGAAGAGGGAGAGTGTTAGAGACTAAATGAACTCCCTGAGCCAGATGGGAAAGAGGGAAGGAGGGAGAGTGTTAGAGACTAAATGAACTCCCTGAGCCAGATGGGGAAGAGGGAGAGCGTTAGAGACTAAATGAACTCCCTGAGCCAGATGGGGAAGAGGGAGAGTGTTAGAGACTAAATTAACTCCCTGAGCCAGATGGGGAAGAGGGAGAGTGTTAGAGACTAAATGAACTCCCTGAGCCAGATGTGGAAGAGGGAGAGTGTTAGAGACTAAATTAACTCCCTGAGCCAGATGGGGAAGAGGGAGAGTGTTAGAGACTAAATGAACTCCCTGAGCCAGATGGGGAAGAGGGAGAGTGTTAGAGACTAAATTAACTCCCTGAGCCAGATGGGGAAGAGGGAGAGTGTTAGAGACTAAATTAACTCCCTGAGCCAGATGGGGAAGAGGGAGAGTGTTAGAGACTAAATGAACTCCCTGAGCCAGATGGGGAAGAGGGAGAGCGTTAGAGACTAAATGAACTCCCTGAGCCAGATGGGGAAGAGGGAGAGCGTTAGAGACTAAATGAACTCCCTGAGCCAGATGGGGAAGAGGGAGATCCTCCTTTTATTTTTTATCTTCCTTTCATCAAAAAACTAAACAGACCGTCTTTTTCACCAGCTGTGAGGCCGCAATACCAGTACCCACCACCAGGGCGCAGCACCTTATCAATCAATCCAATGCAGCGCTAATAGTATACAATGGCGGCTATGCTCGAACAAGATAAACACATTCAAGGATGGGGCCTCCTAGTCAAATGGTCAAGGCCGCAATTACCTTAGTGTGCAATATCGCGAGTGCGGTTGAAATTTATCTAGCTGGCTTGTGTGTTGTGAAAGCTAGAGAGAGGAGAGAGAGAGAGAGATAGATGGAGAGAGAGAGAGAACAGGATGAAGGGTGTTGGGGAGGGAGAGAAAGAAAGGGAGAGAACAGGAAGATGGGTTGTAGGGAGGGAGAGAAGGAAAGAGAGAAACAGGAAGTTGGGTGGTAGGGAGGGAGAGAAGGAAAGAGAGAGAACAGGAAGTTGGGTGGTAGGGAGGGAGAGAAGGAAAGAGAGAGAACAGGAAGATGGGTGGTAGGGAGGGAGAGAAGGAGAGAGGGTGTGTGTGACAGAGAAAGAGGAGAAGAGTCCCCTAAGCAAGCTGGTCCTTGGGCTCTGTTCACAAACACAAGCACACCCTACAGAGCCCAGGACAGCAGCACAATTAGACCCAACCAAATCATGAGAAAACAAAAAAGATAATTACTTGATACATTGGAAAGAATTAACAAAAAAACAGAGCAAACTAGAATGCTATTAGGCCCTAAACAGAGAGTACACAGCGGCAGAATACCTGACCACTGTGACTGACCCAAACTTAAGGAAAGCTTTGACTATTTACAGACTGAGTGAGCATAGCCTTGTTATTGAGAAAGGCCGCCATAGACAAACATGGCTCTCAAGAGAAGACCGGCTATGTGCACACTGCCCACAAAATGAGGTGGAAACTGAGCTGCACTTCCTAACCTCCTGCCCAATGTATGACCATATTAGAGACACATATTTCCCTCAGATTACACAGATCCACATATTCACTTTATATATTATCTACCTCACTTGCTTTGGCAATGTTAACACATGTTTCCCATGCCAATAAAGCCCCTTGAATTTAATTGAATTGAATTGAATAGAGGAATAGAAGGAGAGAAAGAGAGAGAGAGGAGAGAGAAAGAGAGAGAGAGGAGAGAGAGGGAGAGAGGAGGATAGAGGGCTAAATTAGAGAAACAGAGAGAGGGGAGAGGGGGACTGAGGGAGAGAGAAAGAGAGAGAGAGGGAGAGAGAGAGGAAGATAGAAGGCTAAATTAGAGAAACAGAGAGAGGGAGAGGGGGACTGAGGGAGAGAGAGGAAGAGAGAGAGAGGAAGATAGAAGGCTAAATTAGAGAAACAGAGAGAGGGGAGAGGGGGACTGAGGGAGAGAGAAAGAGAGAGAGGAAGATTAAGAGAGAGCGGAAGATAGAGGGCTAAATTAGAGAACCAGAGAGAGGAGAGAGGGGGACTGAGGGAGAGAGAAAGAGAGAGAGGAAGATAAAGAGAGAGAGGAAGATAGAGGGATAAATGAGAGAAACAGAGAGAGGAGAGAGGGGCACTGAGGGAGAGAAGAGAGAGAGAGAGAGAGAGGTTGGTGTGATGTGAGCTGAGAAAGGAGAACATCAAAAGGAAGTGAATTTACTGGCTCACATGGTTACCATGGTGCCCGTGCTCCCCCAGTGGTGATGCCATCTCTGTGCACCCAGACACCTTTGAAGCTCCGAAGGAGGTTAGGTAGCTTCCATTTTGAGGTGCAGCTGAAAGACTAACATGACATGGAGATCAGATGGGGTGCATCTCAATAGTCTAACGTGGCTTCATCTCTCTCCTCATGTCCTCTCTTTCATCTGCAGTGATCTGATTGGATCTGATTGGATAGACAAAAACAAATCAAATCCCCTGGTAGGTTTTTTCATTTAAATCTCTTGTCTTTCAGATGGGTGAGAAGGAGAGAAGGTGAGAAGGTGAGAAGGAGAGAAGTGGAGACTATAGGGGAAGGAGGGGAAGCAACTTTTTTTTTTTTACTTTTGAGATGAACCCATAACCTACCTGTTGAAGCTGACACCTACAGTACCGATGTCACATGAAGGCCAAAAAGATCATCAAGGACAACAACCACCCGAGCCACTGCCTGTTCACCCCGCTATCATCCAGAAGGTGAGGTCAGTACAGGTGCATCAAAGCTGGGACCGAGAGACTGAAAAACAGCTTCTATCTCAAGGCCATCAGACTGTTAAATAGCCACCATTAGCTGGCCTCCACCCAGTGCCCTGCCCTGAACTTAGTCACTGTCATTAGCTGGCCTCCACCCAGTGCCCTGCCCTGAACCCTGCCACTGTCACTAGCTGGCCTCCACCCAGTGCCCTGCCCTGAACCCTGCCACTGTCACTAGCTGGCCTCCACCCAGTGCCCTGCCCTGAACCCTGCCACTGTCACTAGCTGGCCTCCACCCAGTGCCCTGCCCTGAACCCTGCCACTGTCACTAGCTGGCCTCCACCCAGTGCCCTGCCCTGGACCCTGCCACTGTCACTAGCTGGCCTCCACCCAGTGCCCTGCCCTGAACCCTGCCACTGTCACTAGCTGGCCTCCACCCAGTGCCCTGCCCTGTACCCTGCCACTGTCACTAGCTGGCCTCCACCCAGTGTCCTGCCCTGAACCCTGCCACTGTCACTAGCTGGTCTCCATCCAGTGCCCTGCCCTGAACCCTGCCACTGTCACTAGCTGGCCTCCACCCAGTGCCCTGCCCTGAACCCTGCCACTGTCACTAGCTGGCCTCCCCCCAGTGCCCTGCCCTGAACTTAGTCACTGTCACTAGCTGGCCTCCACCCAGTGCCCTGCCCTGAACCCTGCCACTGTCACAAGCTGGCTACGACCCAGTTACTCAACCCTGCACCTTAGAGGCTGCTTCCTTATACACATAGACATGGAATCACTGGTCACTTTAATAACGGAACACTGGTCACTTTAATAATGTTTACATTATGCTTTACTCATCTCATATGTATATACTGTATTCTATTCTACTGTATTTACTAACTAGTCACTTTAATAATGGAACACTGGTCACTTTAATAGTGTTTACATACTGCTTTACTCATCTCATATGTATATACTGTATTCTATTCTACTGTGTTTTAGTCAATGCCCCTCCGACATTGCTTGTCCTAATATTTAGATATTTCTTAATTCAATTATTTTACTTTTAGATGTGTGTGTATTGTTATGAATTGTTAGATATTACTGCGCTGCTGGAGCTTGGAACACAAGCATTACGCTACACCCGCAATGACATCTGCTGCATATGTGTATGTTACCAATACAATTTGATTTAGTGAAGTTATATTTTTGGCAACCAGTGGCTGCATGCATCTCTAATTTGGATCCCAAATGGTTAAGTTTCATATAGCAGGTCAGGAAGGCAGGCAGACAGGTAGAGACACAGGTCAGGAAGGCAGGCAGACAGGTAGAGACACAGGTCAGGAAGACAGGCAGACAGGTAGAAAGGCAGGCAGACGGGTAGAAAGGCAGGCAGACGGGTAGAGACACAGGTCAGGAAGGCAGGCAGACAGGTAGAAAGGCAGGCAGACGGGTAGAGACACAGGTCAGGAAGGCAGGCAGACAGGTAGAAACACAGGTCAGGAAGGCAGGCAGAAAGGTAGAAAGGCAGGCAGACGGGTAGAGACACAGGTCAGGAAGGCAGGCAGACAGGTAGAGACACAGGTCAGGAAGACAGGCAGACAGGTAGAAAGGCAGGCAGACAGGTAGAGACACAGGTCAGGAAGACAGGCAGACAGGTAGAGACACAGGTCAGGAAGGCAGGCAGACAGGTAGAAACACAGGTCAGGAAGGCAGGCAGACAGGTAGAGACCCAGGTCAGGAAGACAGGCAGACAGGTAGAGACACAGGTCAGGAAGGCAGGCAGACAGGTAGAAAGGCAGGCAGACGGGTAGAGACACAGGTCAGGAAGGCAGGCAGACAGGTAGAGACACAGGTCAGGAAGACAGGCAGACAGGTAGAAAGGCAGGCAGACGGGTAGAGACACAGGTCAGGAAGACAGGCAGACAGGTAGAAAGGCAGGCAGACAGGTAGAGACACAGGTCAGGAAGACAGGCAGACAGGTAGAAAGGCAGGCAGACAGGTAGAGACACAGGTCAGGAAGACAGGCAGACAGGTAGAAAGGCAGGCAGACGGGTAGAGACACAGGTCAGGAAGGCAGGCAGACAGGTAGAAAGGCAGGCAGACGGGTAGAGACACAGGTCAGGAAGGCAGGCAGACAGGTAGAAAGGCAGGCAGACGGGTAGAGACACAGGTCAGGAAGGCAGGCAGACAGGTAGAGACACAGGTCAGGAAGACAGGCAGACAGGTAGAAAGGCAGGCAGACGGGTAGAGACACAGGTCAGGAAGACAGGCAGACAGGTAGGAAGGCAGGCAGACAGGTAGAGACACAGGTCAGGAAGACAGGCAGACAGGTAGAAAGGCAGGCAGACGGGTAGATACACAGGTCAGGAAGGCAGGCAGACAGGTAGAAAGGCAGGCAGACGGGTAGAGACACAGGTCAGGAAGGCAGGCAGACAGGTAGGAAGGCAGGCAGACGGGTAGAGACACAGGTCAGGAAGGCAGGCAGACGGGTAGAGACAGGTCAGGAAGGCAGGCAGACAGGTAGAAAGGCAGGCAGACGGGTAGAGACACAGGTCAGGAAGGCAGGCAGAAAGGTAGAAAGGCAGGCAGACAGGTAGGAAGGCAGGACTATCACTCCAAGATCATCCACTAACACCTACACCCTACGCACTTGTGGAGATCTGAAAGGATTTGATTGTTATAAGCAGTATGGTGAAACATCCACTTAGCCTATCAGAGTTGAAACAGATGGACAGGTGAAACAGACAGACAGGTGAAACAGACAGACAGGTGAAACAGATAGACAGGTGAAACAGACAGACAGGTGAAACAGATAGACAGGTGAAACAGACAGACAGGTGAAACAGATAGACAGGTGAAACAGACGTACAGGGGAAACAGATAGACAGGTGAAACAGATAGACAGGTGAAACAGACAGACAGGTGAAACAGACAGACAGGTGAAACAGACAGACAGGTGAAACAGATAGACAGGTGAAACAGACAGACAGGTGAAACAGATTGACAGGTGAAACAGATAGACAGGTGAAACAGACAGACAGGTGAAACAGACAGACAAGTGAAACAGATTGACAGGTGAAGCAAACAGACAGATTAAACAGACAGACAGGTGAAACAGGTGAGTAACAGGCTAGTCGGTAAGGGAGAGACTGGAAATGCTGGACTCATAGAATAATGATTCCTAGCTGAAGACAGTCTCTAAGCATCTGTTGTGAATCTGCTGGACTCATAGAATAATGATTCCTAGCTGAAGACAGTCTCTAAGCATCTGTTGTGAATGTGATTGACTCATAGAATAATGATTCCTAGCAGAAGACAGTCTCTAAGCATCTGTTGTGAATCTGATGGACTCATAGAATAATGATTCCTAGCTGAAGACAGTCTCTAAGCATCTGTTGTGAATCTGATGGACTCATAGAATAATGATTCCTAGCTGAAGACAGTCTCTAAGCATCTGTTGTGAATCTGATGGACTCATTGGGGTGTGATTATTTTATGTCCCCAAATGAGGATTTGTAGAATTATCAAAGGTGTATTTCCTGGTTGCTAAAATTGGAATAGTTGCCTAATTTCAGTTTATGTAACAATGTGTAGAGGATCATTGTACCATCTAAACGGCTGTGAAATATCTTTTCAATAACCCAACATATTATTTTTTCAGCTTTTTGAAGCTGGTGTTCAAAACCGAAAGTAAAATACTCAAAAACTAAACTTAAGAATGGGAAGCAGAGAAATATCGCACATAGAACAGATCTACCACTTCTTAGACTTGCTTACAATGAGAATGGCAGATCTATAACTTGCATTTCTATGTTTATTTGGTCACGTCTCCCAAAAATAATACATATTGCAGCTTTAAAACGTCTATTCTGAGCTTATTGTACCAAAGAGAAACACAGGAAGAAGACTTCAAACCCAGGCGTGTGATTGGACCACCAACATACGTCCGCAGTCTGGCCCTTCTCTGCTTTCCTTACATTTCTCTCCTCTCTCTCCTTTTTTCTTCCAGATGAATCCCTCGTGACATTTTCATTTTTCCATCCGGCAGGTTTTCTTCAAGCCCGTCAGCCATGGCTCCCGTCCGCCGTACACCGAATCTCGCAGTTCTCTCACGCTTCCGTTGCTCGGGGCGACCAGCCGTTGACGGGGCCGTCCTGGACAGACGGGGCCGTGCCTGGACAGATATGTGTGTGTGTTACTAATAGTAACCCTCTCTGCCGGGTCTTCTTATTTTGACAGTCTACCTGGGATGTTCGTACACCTCACCTGAGATCAATAATAGGGTTCAGGTCAGGCATATCCACAGCCACCCGTACTACCATCTCTCCCAATGGAGAACTCCATTAGGACCCCACTCAGAGGGCCAGGGAAATGGATGGAGCGAACGCACACGGGATCTGCATGAATAAATGAACACACGCTACAACACCCACACTTAACCATATCGAGATGTAAACAGACATATACGCACAGGGGCGCACGTTTAGCAGGGGGTGGAGGGAGGTCAGAGGAACGCCTCCTCCACCATTTTCAAACACAGAAGTGTGTGAGAGAGCTTTCTCCCCTCTATTCTATGCATCCATGAGGGCTCTACTCGGTTCAGTTGCTGGCCAGTTTCTCTATAGTTCTGATGGTGTTCCATTACAACACATGAATTCAACATGATTCCCACACCTACATCCAGCACTCACATCATTCACACACTCCTCAATGGGAATATTTGGGTTAAAGCCCATTGACTCGTCTGGCTTCTCTTTGTAGATATTTTTCATTACTGTGCCACAGAGACAAGCCTGCCAGATCGAGAGAGAGTAAGGAGTGATATCAGCTATCTGCACGTCTCTCTCTCTCTGTGTGTCTGTCTGCATGCTGTCTTGGCACACGGCTTCTCACTTCGCAGCGCCTGGTTGCTGCTGCACTGGGTTACCATGGGAACGCGGACTGACTGAGGGAGCGATGAGTAAGGGAACAGAGGAGGGATGGAAAAAGGCCCCCTCTGTTTGTTTTTCTCATTCTCTCTCTCCCTCAACCCCTCAACCCCTTCCACTCCCTCCCTCCCTCCCTCCCTCCCTCCCTCCCTCCCTCCCTCCCTCCCTCCCTCCCTCCCTCCCTCCCTCAATCCATCCATCCCTCTACCACCTTTCTCCGTCTCTCTTCCTCCCCTCTCTCTCTCTCGCTCCCTCTCTCTCTGGCTCACATTGGTGAGTTGTCCATCCACCGGTCAGCTCTCTCTTCTCCCCATCTCTCTCTCTATCTCCCTCTCTTTCTCCCCCTCTCTCCTTCTCTCTCTCCCCCTCTCTCCCTCTCTTTCTCCCCCTCTCTCCCCTCTCTCTCCCCCCTCTATTTCTCCCCCTCTCACTCCACTTTCTCCCTCTCCCTCCCTCGCTCTCTCTCAACCCTCACTATATCCCTCTCTTTCTCCCCCCGCCTCTCTCTCCCTCCCCATCTCCCCTTCACACTCTCCCTCTCCCCCCTCTCCCTCTCTTTCTCCCCCTCTCTCTCTCTCTTCACCTCCTCTCTCTCCCCCCTCTATTTCTCCCCCTCTCCCTCCGCTTTCTCCCTCTCCCTCCCTCTCTCTCAACCCTCACTATCTCCCTCTCTTTCCCCCTCTTCCCCTCCCTCTCTCGCTCCCTCTCTTTCTCCCCGTCTCCCTTTCACACTCTCCCTATCCCCCCTCTCTCCCTCTATTTCTCCCCCTCTCCCTCCCTCCCCTCTCAATCCCTCTCCCCCCTATCTCCCTCTCTTTCTACCCCCCCGCCTCTCTCTCCCTCCATCCCCATCTCCCCTTCACACTCTCCCTCTCCCCCCTCTCTCCCTCTAGTTCTCCCCCTCTCCCTCCCTCCCCCCTCTCTCCCTCTCCCCCTCTCTCCATCTATTTCTCCCCCTCTCCCTCCCTCCCCTCTCTCCCCTCTCCCCCCTCTCTCCCCTCTATTTCTCCCCCTCTCCCTCCCTCCCTCTCTCTCCCCTCTCCCCCTATCTCCCTCTCTTTCTCCCCCCCCGCCTCTCTCTCCCTCCCTCCCAATCTCCCCTTCACACTCTCCCTCTCCCCCTCTCCCAACCCTCTCTCTCCCTCTCCCCCCCTATCTCCCCCCTTTCTCCCCCCGCCTCTCTCTCCCTCCCTCCCCATCTCCCCTTCACACTCTCCCCTCCCCCTCTCTCCCTCTATTTCTCCCCCTCTCGCTCCCCTCTCCCCCATCTCCCTCTCTTCTCCCCCGCCTCTCTCTCCCTCCCTCCCCATCTCCCCTTCACACTCTCCCTCTCCCCCTCTCCCTCCCTCCCCCTCTCTCCCTCTCCCCCTATCTCCCTCTCTTTCTCCCCCCCGCCTCTCTCTCCCTCCCTCCCCATCTCCCCTTCACACTCTCCCTCTCCCCCTCTCCCTCCCTCCCCCTCTCTCCCTCTCCCCCCTATCTCCCCCTTTCTCCCCCCGCCTCTCTCTCTCCTCCCTCCCCATCTCCCCTTCACACTCTCCCCTCCCCCTCTCTCCCCTCTATTTCTCCCCCTCTCCCTCCCTCCCCTCTCTCTCCCTCTCCCCCTATCTCCCCCCTTTCTCCCCCCCCGCCTCTCCCTCCCTCCCCATCTCCCCTTCACTCTCTCCCCCTCCCCCCTCTCTCCCTCTATTTCTCCCCCTCCCCTCCCTCCCCCTCTCTCTCCCTCTCCCCCTATATCCCTCTCTTTCTCTCCCCCACCTCTCTCTCTCTCCCTCCCCATCTCCCCTTCACACTCTCCCTCTCCCCCTCTCTCCCTCTATTTCTCCCCCTCTCCCTCCCTCCCCTCTCTCCCTCTTCCCCCTATCTCCTCCCTTTCTCCCCCCCGCCTCTCTCTCCCTCCCTACACCTCTCCCCTTCACACTCTCCCTCTCCCCCCTCTCTCCCTCTATTTCTCCCCCTCTCCCTCCCTCCCCTCTCTCTCCCGCTCCCCCCTAATTCCCCCCTTACTCCCTCCCCATCTCTCTCCCTCCCTACCCATCTCTCTCTCCCTCTCCCTCCCTCTCTCTCCCTCCCCCCCATATCTTTCTCCCTCTCTCCCCCCCCCTCCCTTTCCCCCTCTCCCTCCCTCCCCCATCTCTCTCCCTCCCTCCCCCTCTCTCCCTCTCTCCCCATCTCTCTCTCCCTCTCTCTCCCCCCGCCTCTCCCCCTCTCCCTCCCTCCCGATCTCTCTCCCTCCTTTCACTTTCTCTCCCTCTCCCCCTATCTCCCTCTCTTCTCTCCCCCACCTCTCTCCCTCTATTTCTCCCCCTCTCCCTCCCTCCCCTCTCTCTCCCGCTCCCCCCTAATTCCCCCCTTACTCCCTCCCCATCTCTCTCCCTCCCTACCCATCTCTCTCTCCCTCTCTCTCCCGCCATCTCTCTCTCCCTCTCTCTCCCTCTCTCTCCCTCCCTCCCCATATCTTTCTCCCTCTCTCTCCCCCCGCCTTTCCCCCCTCTCTCTCCCTCCCCATCTCTCTCCCTCCCTCCCCTCTCTCCCTCTCTCCCCATCTCTCTCTCCCTCTCTCCCCCCCGCCTCTCCCCCCTCTCCCTCCCTCCCATCTCTCTCTCCCTCCTTCCACTCTCTCTCCCTCTCCCCCCTATCTCCCTCTCTTCTCTCCCCCACCTCTCTCTCCCTCCCTCCCCATCTCCCCCTTCATACTCTCCCTCTCCCCTCTCTCTCCCTCTATTTCTCCCCCTCCCCTCCCCCCTCTCTCTCCCCTCTCCCCCTATCTTCCCCCTTTCTCCCCCCGCCTCTCTCTCCCTCCCTCCCCATCTCCCCTTCACACTCTCCCTCTCCCCCTCTCTCTCCCTCTATTTCTCCCCCTCTCCCTCCCCTCTCTCTCCCTCTCCCCCTATCTCCCCCTTTCTCCCCCCGCCTCTCTCTCCCTCCCTCCCCATCTCTCTCCCTCCCTACCCATCTCTCTCCCTCTCTCCCCCCCCTCCCCCTCTCTCCCTCTCTCTCCCTCTCTCCCCCCCCGCCCCTCTCTCCCTCTCTCCCCCCTCTCCTCCCTCTCTCTCCCCCTCCCTCCCCATTTCTCTCCCCCTCCCCCCCCCCCGCCTCTCCCCTCTCCCTCCCTCCCCATCGCTCTCTCCCTCACTACCCTCTCTCTCCCTCCCTCCCCATCTCTCTCTCCCTCTCTCTCCCCCCACCTCTCCCCCTTCTCCCTCCCTCCCCATCTTTCTCCCTCCCTCCCCCTCTCTCCCCTCCTTCCCCCATCTCTCTCCCCTCTCCCCCCCCGCCTCTCCCCCCCCTCTCCCTCCCTCCCCATCTCTCTCTCCCTCCCTCCCCCTCTCTCTCCCTCCCTCCCTCCCTCCCTCCCTCCCTCCCTCCCCTCCTCTCCCTCCCTCCCCATCCCTCTCGCTCCCTACCCATCTCTCTCTCCCTCTCTCCCCCCCGCCTCTCTCTCCTCTCTCTTCCTCTCTCTCCCTCTCTCTCCCTCCCTCCCCATCTCTCTCTCCCTCTCTCCCCCCTGCCTCTCCCTCTCCCTCCCTCCCCATTTCTCTCCCTCCCTCCCTCTCTCTCCCTCCCTCCCCATCTCTCTCTCCCTATCTCTCCCCCCTCCCTCTCCCCCTCCCTCTCTCCCATCTCTCTCTCTCCCCCCCCCTCCCCCCTCTCCCATCTCTCTCCCTCCCTCCCTCCCTCCCTCCCCCTCTCTCTCTCCCTCCCTCCCCTCTCTCTCCCCCTCCCCATCTCTCTCTGTCTCATGTTGGTGAGTTATCGACACACCCTCCAGCACTCCACAAATTAAAATGTATTTCATCCACCGTGAAATCTACAATGGCTCATTAAAATACAGGGCTTCCCTGATTTCACACACACACACCTATATTACCTATATCACCGCAAGGCCTACAGCTCAATAACAACTAGAGCTGATTGAAAAAGAAACAAAATAAACTGCTTCCTTTATTCGTCTCTCTCTTCCTCTCTGTCTTTTCTCTCACTTCTCCTCTTTCTCTCTCTCCCCTCTTTCTCTCTCTCCCCCTCACTTTCTCTCTCTACCCCTCTCTTTCTCTCTCTCCCCCTCTCTTTCTCTCTCTCCACCTCTCTTTCTCTGTCTCCCCCTCTCTTTCTCTCTCCACCTCTTTCTCTCTCTCCACCTTTCTTTCTCTCTCCACCTCTCTTTCTCTCTCCACTCTTTAGTCGTTCAACACCACGTACTAAAGCTATATGGTAAATAAACTGCAATTTAGAAAAGAGAAACAGCTCTCCTCTTTCTCTCTTTTGTTCCTCTCTCCTCTTTCTCTCTTTTGTTCCTCTCTCCTCTTTCTCTCTTTTGACCCTCTCTCCTCTTTCTCTCTTTTGTTCCTCTCTCCTCTTTCTCTCTTTTGTTCCTCTCTCCTCTTTCTCTCTTTTGTTCCTCTCTCCTCTTTCTCTTTTTGTTCCTCTCTCCTCTTTCTCTCTTTTGACCCTCTCTCCTCTTTCTCTCTTTTGACCCTCTCTCCTCTAACTCTCTTTTGTTCCTCTCTCCTCTTTCTCTCTTTTGTTCCTCTCTCCTCTTTCTCTCTTTTGACCCTCTCCTCTTTCTCTCTTTTGTTCCTCTCTCCTCTTTCTCTCTTTTGACCCTCTCCTCTTTCTCTCTTTTGACCCTCTCTCCTCTTTCTCTCTTTTGTTCCTCTCTCCTCTTTCTCTCTTTTGTTCCTCTCTCCTCTTTCTCTCTTTTCTTCCCTCCAGGCTGTCAGTGAAAGTTAGACACTTTTACTCATTAGAACACTTCTCTACACCCATTGGCTTCCAATCTGGCCATCCACTGAAGCCAATGTCATGGTCCACTCTATCCCGTGGACACACACACACACACACACCCTCACACACACACACACACACACACACACACACACACACACACACACACACACACACACACACACACACACACACACACACACACACACACACACACACACACACACACACACACACACACACACACACACACACACACACACACACACACACAACAAACACACACACAAACACAAACACAAACACACACGCACACACACAATGTCATGGTCCAGTCGATCTCTGCAGCCTGGCCGGCTGACCTGCGTCTTCACTGGACTGCCAGTAAGACCAAGATCACCGAACATCCTTCACCCCTCCGTCTTCCTGTCTGGTGCCTCCCTTACCTCCATCCTTCTACCCCTTCACCCCTCCTTCTTCCTGTCTGGTGCCTCCCTTACCTCCATCCTTCTACCCCTTCACCCCTCCGTCTTCCTGTCTGGTGCCTCCCTTACCTCCATCCTTCTACCCCTTCACCCCTCCGTCTTCCTGTCTGGTGCCTCCCTTACCTCCATCCTTCTACCCCTCCACCCCTCCGTCTTCCTGTCTGGTGACTCCCTTACCTCCATCCTTCTACCCCTCCACCCCTCCGTCTTCCTGTCTGGTGCCTCCCTTACCTCCATCCTTCTACCCCTCCACCCCACCCTCCAGTCCCACCAGCCAGTAGATAGAACGATGAGGGTAGTACCTAGTATCCATCATGAGGGTAGTACCTAGTATCCATCATGAGGGTAGTACCTAGTATCCATCATGAGGGTAGTACCTAGTATCCATCATGAGGGTAGTACCTAGTATCCATCATGAGGGTAGTACCTAGTATCCATCATGAGGGTAGTACCTAGTATCCATCATGAGGGTAGTACCTAGTATCCATCATGAGGGTAGTACCTAGTATCCATCATGAGGGTAGTACCTAGTATCCATCATGAGGGTAGTACCTAGTATCCATCATGAGGGTAGTACCTAGTATCCATCATGAGGGTAGTACCTAGTATCCATCATGAGGGTAGTACCTAGTATCCATCATGAGGGTAGTACCTAGTATCCATCATGAGGGTAGTACCTAGTATCCATCATGAGGGTAGTACCTAGTATCCATCATGAGGGTAGTATCCATCAGTATCCATCATGAGGGTAGTACCTAGCATCCATCATGAGGGTAGTACCTAGTATCCATCATGAGGGTAGTACCTAGTATCCATCATGAGGGTAGTACCTAGTATCCATCATGAGGGTAGTACCTAGTATCCATCATGAGGGTAGTACCTAGTATCCATCATGAGGGTAGTACCTAGTATCCATCATGAGGGTAGTACCTAGTATCCATCATGAGGGTAGTACCTAGTATCCATCATGAGGGTAGTACCTAGTATCCATCATGAGGGTAGTACCTAGTATCCATCATGAGGGTAGTACCTAGTATCCATCATGAGGGTAGTACCTAGTATCCATCATGAGGGTAGTACCTAGTATCCATCATGAGGGTAGTACCTAGTATCCATCATGAGGGTAGTACCTAGTATCCATCATGAGGGTAGTACCCAGTATCCATCATGAGGGTAGTACCTAGTATCCATCATGAGGGTAGTACCTAGTATCCATCACTGTCTACTATAAGGGGAGATGGTGTAGTCTTTCAGTTATCCATTCATCTAACATTGATTTGTCAGTTGGGGGTGTCAGGTCATCTGCTGGGCTAGAAGGTTACTCAGTTCCTCAGTGGCACGTTTACTGTCTCTTCACTACACTGATTTCTCCAAGTCAATAAAATAAAAAATCTGTGTTTTTTTCCCCATCAGTCATAACAGAACAATATTTGGACAGCCCCCTGGTCTCTGCTGATTGGTTGATTCTTGGTAATCAGATTCTGTAATTGGATGATGACAGTGGTACGGAACACTGGGGAGAGATTATTGATGCCTGGGCTCCACCTGAAGTTGGTGTAGCTAAGATGTATGTAAGAATGGTTGTCGGGGCGTCGTTCATGTGTGTGAGATGTCTGAGAGAGATGTGTCTTAATGTTTTTGACCATATGTGTCACGTTCTGACCATAGTTCTTTTATTTTATCTTTGTTTTAGTATGGTCAGGGTGTGAGTCGGGTGGGCAGTCTATGTTTTGTTTTTCTATGTTGGTTTTTGAGTTCGGCCTAGTATGGTTCTCAATCAGAGGCAGCTGTCAATTGCTGTCCCTGATTGAGAATCATACTTAGGTAGCCTTTTTCCACCTGGGTTTCATGGGTGTTTATTTCCTGTTTAGTGTTTGTCATTCACCTTACAGGACTGTTCGTTTGTTGCTTATTGTTTTTGTTCAGTGTTCATTTTGCTTCATTAAATTATGTACACTTACCACGCTGCGTTTTGGTCCTCCGATCCTTCTCGCTACTCCTCAGAAGAGTAGGACGAGATCCCTTAGAATATGCTGAAATGTTTGTGTGGGAGTGATGTGTCATAATAGCTGTGTTTACACAGGCAGCCCAATTCTGTTATTTTTTTTTACACTAATTGGTCTTTTGACCAATCACATCATTTTCAGAGCTGATCTGATTGGTCAAAAGACCAATTAGTGAAAAAACATCAGATTTGGGCTGCCTGTCTAAACGTAGCCAATGTGTTTTTAAGAGTTTGTGATAGTATGCTGAAATGTGTGTTTGTACTGTATGTGACTGTGTGAACTGTGTGTTTATGTCTTAATGTTTACCTCTGGACCTTGTATACCTGCTCATGGCCAAACCTTTTTTTCCATCTGCTAAACTGCTGAGAGTCTACCAGAGATAAGCACTAGCATGCTGCAATCCATCTCCAACTGTATGAGACAAGCCAACAGCCTCATCTGTTCATCTCACTCCCTGTCTTCTCTATGGGTAGAAAAGCAGCCCAAGCCCTAATGTGGAGCCATAATTTTCATTTTCTTTTGACCCTCCTCCGTCTCTTACAGTATGTGAAGATAGATAAGCCACGTTGTTAGCAAGACGGACAATCTCTCACAGTGGCGCCGTAATGGTGGAGATGCCACACAGTCTCAACTGTCCTCTCTAGTTCATTTTATGGACCCCCAAAGCAACTAGACATGTTCTTGTCTTCGGCCTGGATTCGTAATGGAGGAGCCTCCACACAGCTTCTCTCTCCTTACTGTTTTCGGCGTGGACAGACAAGCAGAGTCCCTGTGTTCAAAGTGGAGCTGAGATCCGAGGTATTTCCAATACGGTTTCACCATGTTTTCTGTTTTCCTTGCTGCCAGAAAAGCAAAGCTTGGTCTCCATGCTTCAAGTTGAGCCACAATGGCAGAACACCGACCCAGTTTCACCCTCCTCACAGCCGCCTCCATGCATTGGGTGGAAGCAGCAGGGGAAGATGGAGGAAATTAACAGTTGGGGAAACTGCCATAGAAATGAAACAGGCTGTGTCCCAGATGGCACCCTATTCCCTATATAGTGCACTACTTTTAACCAGAGCCCTATGGCTCGTAGGGAACCAGGTGCCATTTGAGAGGTAATGATACTGATAATGGCTAGAGATAGATAATGTGGTGAGCTACTGAATCTATTTGTAGATATTAGTGGCTGGATTAGTGATATGGGAAAAGCCCTGTTTATACCTGCCATTAACATGTGTCCTTCCTCCTTATCTTGTCCTGATCTTGACCTGACCTTGTCTTACTCACAATCAGATCACAATGTGTCTTTTAATCGTCTAAAAATGTGGACGCAATCAGAATGTGGACAAGATCAGGACAAAGGCCGCATGTTAGAACCAGGTATAAACAGGGCTAATGAAAGGGGTAATGACAGTTAATACATCCCCATTTGGACCAGGAAACAGTGGTTATTCTGAGTGGTTAAGGGCTCCACAGAGTCCAAACCACGTATGGAATAGTGGACTGTTGGTTGTCATACTGTGCTTTTTGAATTCTCAGCGCGGCTCAAACGAGTTCTGTATCCGTTAGTTACCACATTCAGATGAATGGAAGCTGTATCCGTTAGTTTACCACATTCAGATGAATGGAAGCTGTATCCGTTAGTTACCACATTCAGATGAATGGAAGCTGTATCCGTTAGTTACCACATTCAGATGAATGGAAGCTGTATCCGTTAGTTACCACATTCAGATGAATGGAAGCTGTATCCGTTAGTTACCACATTCAGATGAATGGAAGCTGTATCCGTTAGTTACCACATTCAGATGAATGGAAGCTGTATCCGTTAGTTACCACATTCAGATGAATGGAAGCTGTATCCGTTAGTTACCACATTCAGATGAAGGGAAGCTGTATGTACAGAGTTGTCTTGGTTGGGGATTATCTGGTAGGTGCGCGGTCAGGCCGTGTGAGCCCTGTGGACGCTGGGTGGATTAGTGATATAGGAGAGGGGTAAGGATGGATAATGCATTCCCATTTGGACCTGCTGGTTCTGGGAGGGATGTGGACCCAGTTCTCCCCTTGTGGGTGTATCCTTCAAACTGCATGCAAGATGATATTTGTTCAACAATGTCTCAGTTTTCCATTGTGAAGAACGTCACGTCACGCTGCTTGCTAAGCGAGTGCCGTTTCCTCCTGATCCAGCTCATACCTGGCTCCAACCCAGGACCTCACGTGACCGCCAGCCTGAAGCGTGTCACCCTGTCGTGCCACTGAAAAGGAGCTCTTCCGCAGCGCAAGTGGAGCCCTTCAGACTGAGGAGTGAGTTTCCCAGATCCCCATCTGCCGCAGCAGGAACAACAGATGGGCGGTCGTAACGTCGTAACGCTGAGAGTCTCCTCACGTCTCCATTGGAAATGACTGTTCTCTGCTCGTGTCGGTAAATGTCAGGATGAAGTTGGAAAACAACAAAGACAGAATGCCATGTGGAGTAATGTTATAGCTTAGCAAAAACAATTCCCACAGTTGCCCCAAAAAAACTCAAAAAACTCAAAATCAATGTCCCTGCTGCCAAACCTCAAACGCGACTATTGGGGAAGAGACATAGCAAGCTCGTTGTTTTGGCTCTAGACTTCATTGTCCATTGTAATTTTGTTTGCTGAGAATATTGGTTAATATGCATGTTTGTGTATTTGAGTGTGTAATTTCAAGGCATTTATTATGTCAGCATCCCAAAGGGCACCCTATTCCCTTTCTAGTGCACTACCTATGACCAGAGCCCATGACCCTATTCCCTTTATAGTGCACTACCTATGACCAGAGCCCATGACCCTATTCACTTTATAGTGCACTACCTATGACCAGAGCCCATGACCCTATTCCCTTTATAGTGCACTACCTATGACCAGAGCCCATGACCCTATTCACTTTATAGTGCACTACCTATGACCAGAGCCCATGACCCTATTCCCTTTATAGTGCACTACCTATGACCAGAGCCCATGACCCTATTCCCTTTATAGTGCACTACCTATGACCAGAGCCCATGACCCTATTCCCTTTCTAGTGCACTACCTATGACCAGAGCCCATGACCCTATTCCCTTTCTAGTGCACTACCTATGACCAGAGCCCATGACCCTATTCCCTTTATAGTGCACTACCTATGACCAGAGCCCATGACCCTATTCCCTTTATAGTGCACTACCTATGACCAGAGCCCATGACCCTATTCCCTTTCTAGTGCACTACCTATGACCAGAGCCCATGACCCTATTCCCTTTCTAGTGCACTACCTATGACCAGAGCCCATGACCCTA